>NW_015655715.1:5835-12937 GCF_001515625.1 Sinocyclocheilus rhinocerous | reverse complement strand
TTGCTCCGTTGGCCAGTAAATTAATATAAGCATTTCTTTATTTTTTGAACACACACTTGTTTAAATGGAGGAAGACAAACTTGAAAGGACTGTTGAGCCCATAATAAGTCCAATTGCTTATGCATTTGAGCCGATACGCCAAGGGGACAGAGCAGTACTACCATTACATGGATGATTTCAATATCATTTTCCTCCATTTCAAAACAATTCAAAAACTAAAGAAATGCTAATATTACCTAACTGGCCAACAGAGCAAACTTACACTGTGACGCAAGATGGCGGCACCCTTGCTCCAAAAGCTTTAACAAAACTATGCCATGTTTTACAGGTATGGAGAGCTTTGATTCAACTACAGAAGATTTAACACCACTTTTAGGCTTAACTTACGATTATGAGTTCAATTACACTGATATCGATTCTGTCACTGAGGTCAATGTCACTGACGTTGCTGAGCTGTGTGTAGCCAGCAAAGAACAGGAGCTGACCATTACTGCTGTCCAGACCATGGTTTCCTCATTGTCTTCTTCTTAGGCGTAATAGGAAACGGGCTGGTCATTGTCACCTTCATGCGGTACCGCCGTGTACGTCTACGCTGCATGACCGACGTCTTCCTGTTCTACCTGGCTCTGTCCGACATGCTGTTTCTGCTGACTCTTCCGTTACAGATGGGAGAGACGCTGAATGGCAGCTGGCTGTACGGAGAGGTGCTGTGCAAGCTAAACCGCGGTATGTACGCCATCAACACCTACAGCGGCCTGCTGTTGTTGTCATGCATTAGTGTCAGTCGCTATTTGGTGGTGGTTCGCACCAAGGCCGTGTGGAAGAGGAGTTCTGGGACACTGTTTTACAGCACGCTGTCTGCGCTTGGAGTCGCAGTAACTTCTGTTTTCCTGAGCCTGCCAGACCTGCGCTTCAGCTCCGTGGAGAACGACATGGGTTCAGACGTCCTCTTGTGCGATATGAAAGTTTGGGGCGATGAAGTGAGTAAATGGAAGCTGTGGGCCCAGATGACAAAGATCGCAGGATTCTGCATCCCTTGCGTGGCGATGGTGATGTGTTACGGCGCGATCGGATGCGTCTTGATCCGTGCCGGTGGCAAATGTTGGTGTAGACAGAGGACTTTGCGTCTGATGGCACTTCTGGTGGTTCTTTTCCTCCTGTTCCAGCTTCCTTACACTGTGGTGCTTCTGATTAAAATATTCACACCCACTCCGAAACACTGCGAAGACTGGACCAAGTTCCACCGTCAGGAAAGCATAACACGCAATCTAGTTTATGTGAGGTGCTGCCTGAACCCTTTGCTCTATGCACTTGTTGGCGTCAGATTCCGAAATGACATGATCAGGCTGTTGACGGACGTGGGGTGCGTGTGCGCATGTGTGTCCCATATAATGCCACAGCATGACAACGGAAGCTCCGTTACACCATCGTCTCCGGCTCCAACCATACTTTCACCCATCACATCTACTTAGGTTACCTTGTCCGCCAAGAAAACACCCGCTGCAAACACAGCTGAAACATTCATTTTTTCAACGCTGGTAAAAAAAAATCTGGTAAAATGACTTTGATTATAAAGTCATCAATGATTTAGCTGCACATCAGAGGATCTGCAATTAATTTCTTATTGATTTAAAAATGAAATGAGACATGAACTGCATGTACACAAAAGCTTTTTTTTTATCTTTTAATTTTTTTTAGCTTTATGTACAATCAACACTGTAAAAAAAAATGTAATCATATTGACGCTTTTTAGAAATGTTATTTTCTGTATTTTAGATCACTATGTTAGACTGTTAGATGAAAAATTGCGAAAAAAAGGACAGAATTCAGATTTCAGAAATATTTGTCAGTTAGAATTACATTTTGTAATAAAAAAAATATTTAGCTGTAAATAAATTGTGCAGATTTTACCATTAAAATAAACACTTGTGTTGAATATGTGTTATTCATCTAAATTATTTTTACCTGAATTCAATACTAATGATATCAATTAACTTTTTTCTAATTTCATAATGGAATATATGAAACTTTCATCACTTAATTGTCAAACAGATCATCAAAAAAGCGCTTTTCATATGTTTGAACGTAAAGTGAAAAGTACTTTTCTCACCACATAGGTGCAACTTAAATTTAAACTTAAATTTAATTTATTTGCAATTGTCTTGGGTTTGATGATATAGGTAGCTAAATAAAAAAAAAAAGTTACAGTCCAGCAAATTTATTTTTGTAATTATAGTAAATTGCCTTATAAGGTGACAATGTGTTGAGGGAACACTGCCAGGCACAGAAATATATACAAATATATTGTTACAAATTAATTTATTTGCAATTATGTTTTTATGTTCTATGAAACAGGTTGCACAAAAAAAAAAAAAAAACTAGTACAGCTTATCCAATTATAAACTGCTGAAGTGTGTTGATGGAACACCTCCTGGCACAGAATATATTGTGTGTTGTAGAAACGGCCAAAGAGAAGCAGCAGGCTTGGGATACTCAATGTCCAAAACATAAAATAATTTGAAGCACGTATCCACAGCTTTTAAAAGGCTGTCTTGCTCTAGTGCCACTCCTCCCACAATTACGAAGGCTTGAGAGCAATTGACTTTATCCCTAAGCTGTAGGACATGAGGCAATTGTCTTGGTTGCTCCTCCTCCTCCAAGTACTGAATGATGTTTGTTCCAACCTTTAAACAGAATTTTGAAATGGTAAATATGCACACATGGATCAAATAATAACCAAAATGTGTTGTCATAAATGATGTACCTACAGGCTGCAAATCAACAAATGCTTGTTTTGCCTCCTGGTAAGAGGGCCGAGTTTTTAAAGCAACATCTCCAAGAGTGTCTAATAATCTCTAAACAGGTGCATAATATACAGGTAAAATATTCCAACTAGGCATGAAACCACAGAGCTGAAAAGCAGGATTTTCTCACCAGAAGAAATGTTAGTCTGAATTGGAAGGAGATATAAAAAAGAACAATAAAGTAAATAAGGTTTCCACGCCTTCTGTTACATTTTTCTTACCTGGCAATAAAGTCATGCGATCAGTCACAGTAGCTCGCCGCTCATTTGTGGTCTGTGATCGCTGTCCTGATGTTGAACTGTGACTGTGTGGAGGCGCTTTCTGATATTGCGGAGTCGTTCCTTCAAAAACCCTGTTGCTGGATTGCAGTATCGCCCTGCAATATACCATAATCTGGTCCCAAGATCCCAAGATCGTGGGATAGTTTACCCAAAAATGTCTTCAATATATCTTCTTTTGTGTTTTTTTCTACTGCAGTGTGAAGGTGACCGTAGTTCTGACAACTGCTGAGCATACTCACATATCCACTGCCCTCTGAATCTCTAAGGCATGGGAATTGTGTGACCAGGGCCAGTGCTAGCTCTTTTTTCTGTCTGGTGATGGACTTAGTAGTAGAAGGATTGTATAGATATTAGGTTACTTATGAGTAAACTGAATTTACAGCTTATAATTGAATGACTTTATGTAAGGTGGAACAATGGATAAAACATCACTTACTATTCTCCGAACTTCTCCGTTAAATAGGACACCAAAATGCAAACCATTTTCCTTCTGTCTTCAAGACATAAGTTGTGATTTTGTTCCAAAGATGAGAGAATGGAAGACCCATGTGCGCATCCCTCTAAAATTGGTTGTATGTCCTTATTGTAGCAAACAATAGTTTAGAATTACACATTATACATCACTTCATAACGCTAGGATTCCCTTGATATGTTTTAAACAAATGAATAAGCATTTCCCACTTTTAACATACACTTTAATAAATTAAGTTTTGTTAAAAGAAATTGGTCAGAGAATTCCAGCATCACTGATGAAGGTCTCTAAAAAAATATTTTACAAGTATTTTTAAGAGACCTTCGTCAGTGATGTTAAAATTCTCTGACCAATTTCTTTAACCAAAACTTACTGTGATTTATTAAAGGTGATGTTATGTGTGACTTTAAAGATCAGGGAAAGGGAAATACGTATGAGGTTGAATTTTCCACAACTGTCAGTGTCACGGGTACGTACCTCAGATTCAGTAGCATTGTAGTCAGATGATTCTTCTGGCTGTATGTGAAGAGAAGACATTTTGGTTTTTCAGTTCCATTTACAGTATGTTACATAACAAATTGAATTAAAAAAAATCATAAATAACTGGACAATACAGCTCCTGTACCAACCTAACATATGCCTTGCAGTTGATTTGTACACCACACCAAGAGTTGGCTTTCTAAATATCTAATAACAAACCTTAAAATTTTAATATCTACATATTACCTATGGTCAAGTGTGTATGTCTAGATGTACAAAAGGTTTCTGTTTATAACATGTGATTTAATAATGCACTGATAAGGGAAAAAAACAAACAAAAAAAACGGCCACATCTTAAAAACGTCTGTAGCGCATGGGAATGTAGTACAAGTTATCTTCTGCATTATATGATTTCACTGCATGCAGGGGCTGAAAATCATGCAGTGAGTTCACAGAGACAGCCTCGAGAGCTTCATCAGGGGACACTGCGAATGAGAGGTAATGGCAGTCAAAACCCACAGTGTGCCTTTTTTTACAACACGTTTCACATCAACATTGAGGCCAGTGGTTACGATAGCTTTTATCAACCCAGATTGGGGTACTCCATCCTCTGTGCATTCCATTGTGATGGTCATGCCTGGTCTGTACTCTGTGTCATTAACTATACCCAACCAGGAACATAAACCTCAGCAAATCGGGGGTTCTTCAAGACCCTTCACAAATTCTTCTTGAATTGCAGCAAGAAATGAACCGTGTCTTGGTCCAAACTCTGTTTTTGGAGAAAAAACTTTCTGTCAGTAAGCGGTAGCACATCATCATCTGATTCCTGAAGGCCATAGTTTTGCATATGTTTTTTAAAATTGCAAACTATGTGGCTCAGTCAGCTGTTTAAAGAAATTATGCCTTGCCTCAAATCTCATTGTCCAAAATTGTTTTAATGGACTTATCTTCCAAATGACTCTTTGGTAATGGAGCAAAAAGTGGTGTTTGGGTTTCAGGTGTAGATGTGGGTAAAGCTGCAGGAATACAGTGTGGTGTTCTGCAATGAGCTGTTTCAGGTGGCCTCTGCTGTGATGGAGGGGGAGAAAATTAACTCCATGCATGACAGGAGAAGCAGCAACAGTTTCCAAAATTTTGTTCCCTTTTGATATTTTGTCTCCAATGATGATGTGCAAAAACCTTAAGAACATTTGAGCAGCAGTCTGTCTCATTGCCCCGTCAGGGTTCTTACGGTTTATTGGAACTATCAGGGAATCCATAATCAAAACTTGTCAAATCTATAGTTTAAGGTTTCTAAACTCACATGCCCTTCAGCCACTAAGGAAGCCAAGACCAACTTGACTTCAAAGGGTCCAATTCCCTCAAGAATGTCGTGCATGATGTCCGGGGCTACATTGTCCACAACACTGAAGTAATTCAACTCATCCAAGACACATTTTCATTTGATTTCTGTTTCTGAATGGTTATTGGATGAAAAGTTCTCTGCATAATTTTGAGCATTGCGCAACATTTCTGGGTCTTCCACAGTTTGACTCCACATATCTTCTTTGTGCACCTTACACCAGCTACAGCAGTGGTTAGCAGTGAAACTTTCTGAGTAGTCAAGTTGTCACCACAAACTTGTGCCACACTGATCTTTACAGTACCACAAAATTTTGGAGTGTCAATAAGGAATCCCCTTACTTCCAAGTCCATAATGTAGTCAGTTATGTGCTGCAGAACAGAATCAATGCCATATGTTTTGGCATCATCTGATTTATAGACAGCTAACAGAAAAAAAATGCAATGGTTTCAGGTCTTATATAACAATTATACGATTGTATACATTTTTAATAGCTACCTCCCGAGTGGCCACGTCACCGGATGGATGAAGATTCTGCAGGGTTTTTAAAACTAGCTCGTAGGTCAAATATCTGAAATGTATGTATAACTTCCCAAAAAGTATTGGGAAAAACAGAGAAAGTGAGGCTAAATAGCACACGTACATCTGCAAAATGTCTGTTAAAGATCGCTTCATCTGGAAGGCATCTGCTGTGTCCAAACATCTGATAGACGTCTCTAAGATGTCAGTTTTACATACATTCTAAAACATCTTAAAGACATCTTCTAAACGTCTATTTGACATCTGATAGGAAATGTTCTGTAGACGTGCAGATGAGCAAACACTAAAAAAAAAAACGTCTTGCAGATGTAAATGCAGACGTCAAATAGACGTTTCCATGATGTACGTGTGCTATCAGGGAAGAGCCTCCCAGCAGAGTATTTTTATTATTTTTATTTTAATACAGAAGTAGGTTGGCTATAAAACAAGCAATGGTGTCGTTAGTTGAGATATAAAGCGGAAAAAAGTAGTCGACAGGGGTTAATGTAAATATTTGTGGGGAAAAGCGGCGATATTGATGTGTAACAGCTTAAAGTCACATTGTAACGGAAAAAAACACATATATGCATATATTGTATGATATTAAATGGGTCTTATGATGCGATTTCAATTTTTCCTTTCTCTTTGGAGTGTTACAAGCTCTTGGTGCATAAAGAAGATCTGTAAAGTTGCAACATACATTCTTAAACATCTTAAAGACATCTTCTAAACGTCTATTTGACATCTGATAGGAAATTGTCTGTAGACGTGCAGATGAGCAAACACTAAAAAAAAAAACGTCTTGCAGATGTAAATGCAGACGTCAAATAGACGTTTCCATGATGTACGTGTGCTATCAGGGAAGAGCCTCCCAGCAGAGTATTTTTATTATTTTTATTTTAATACAGAAGTAGGTTGGCTATAAAACAAGCAATGGTGTCGTTAGTTGAGATATAAAGCGGAAAAAAGTAGTCGACAGGGGTTAATGTAAATATTTGTGGGGAAAAGCGGCGATATTGATGTGTAACAGCTTAAAGTCACATTGTAACGGAAAAAAACACATATATGCATATATTGTATGATATTAAATGGGTCTTATGATGCGATTTCAATTTTTCCTTTCTCTTTGGAGTGTTACAAGCTGATTGTGCATAGATAAGATCCCTGAAGTTGCAAAGACTAAAGTCTCAAAACCAAAGAGATA
>NW_015655715.1:1498-3380 GCF_001515625.1 Sinocyclocheilus rhinocerous | reverse complement strand
TCTGAATGCCAGTTTGCAGTTAGTGGTGGGGGATCTCTCAAGCATGAATAAATGTTTTATTTATTAAGGATGACAACGACGATCAATGGCACAAAAAATGCCTAAACAGCGCGCAAAGAGAGAGAGAGAGAGAGAGAGAGAGACTGCCTGAATGACTGAGCGCGTCCTCCATCAGGTTAAGTCATATTCATGAAAAAAATTTGTTTGCGATGTTCTAAGAGTAATGTTGTCGTAATATCCTAATATCTTTTCAATGTTTAGGGGTAACGTACTCCCTCATGACTGGTGTCAGTGCTATAAAGTGAAGCATCAGCTTCAGCTTTCCCCCCCAAACCAAACGTCACTGCAGCTGGTGGCAGTTCCAGATAGCTCCGCCCTTGCGCCATAGCTCGTGACCGAAAGAGAAGATGAGTCGTTTTGAGGGGGAGGGGAGGTTAACGTTTTTGATTTAAGATTACGAGGGCACATGAATTTTAAAAAAAATATTGAAGTGCACGGATAAATTATTTATAATAAACACTACAGTATTCCATTAAAAAATAAGAATTTTAAATTTTGATTTCATGGTGACTTTAAAGGTAGTCATATACTATTAGTAGGTAGTCTGCTATTGTTGTGTCTGGAAAAGGGAGAGATCCTGAAACTATCAGAGAAACTGTTTCCCTGGACTCACCGGCCTCATTCGGCTTAAGATTTAGACTTTGAATGTTGGATCAGTCTTATTCGGTTGTGGTTTGATTTTCAGTTTTCTGAATGATGAGACAGTAAAGATGAGACAATAAAGATATTGAGTTACTTTTAATGTTTGAAGACAAAATGGATACATTTCTTGAAACATTATACAGGCTCCACCTGTTTTAATATCTAAAATATGCTGTATAGTAATGTTAAACTTTTTCTTTTGTTCCCCCTTTTTAATGACATTTGAGTTTGACAGTATTGTATATATACATACATTTATATGTACCCTTATCCGGAATGCTGAATCCCTGACAATTTTCAAACGACAGCTGAAAACTCATCTCTTTAAACGCTACTTGACTTCATCTTAAAAAAAAAAAAAACTTTTTCTTTCTCTTTATTTATTCCTTCCCTTTTCTAACTTACTAACGCACTGGACAGTTGGCCAATCAGAGCACACCTCGCTTTTCAGACCGATGAGCTTTGTAAAAATCGACGCGTTTCAGAAAGGCGGGGCATAGAGGAGAAACAATAATGTACAGTATGTGGAAAAGAATGTTTTTTTTTAACCTTAAACCGCATAAACATATTTCAATACACAAAATAATGTTCTTTTTTAGCAACATCATATGACCCTTTTAAAAAGTGTGCATCGGCTACAAGTTGTCATTTATATCGCGATTCATCGTTTCTAACATATTTGCATGGGTAAAAACCGATTCATTTATACATAATTACTAGTGAATGCGCTATACTTTTATTATAACCTAACAAATCAATCGGGGCTAAAGCGGTTCCATTAACGACAAATTAAATTCACACAATCCCACTAATTTGTGCACGCTTATTCTTAAAACGACCTTAATGTCGATCATGGATCAAATCGATCCACCATGACAAACAGCGAATATATCTGTGCTGTTTAATGCATTTGAGACGTTGTGTTTCCTCAGTGCTTAACTGGCATGTCACAGGTATATTTTTCATCTGTACGTGTTAGAAAGTCAAACAGAGCAACGCGCGCTTCTGTGCGCATGCGCACTAAACAGACTGAGCGCAATCGAGTCTGAATCCAGTAAAATATACATTTTGCTAAAAAAAAAAATGTTTTTGGACATTAAATGTGTCTTTTGTAGAATTTTAAACCTACATATATGTGTATTTTTATGATAGCAGTAACTGTAAGTGGACTATTGTAATA
>NW_015655715.1:536-1263 GCF_001515625.1 Sinocyclocheilus rhinocerous | reverse complement strand
TGTTATGTTCTGATGTTCTGCTATCTGTTCTGCAAACTATAAAAGGTAGCCTACGGCTGTAATAAAACCAGAGAGAAAGGCTGCATTGCTAAAAACTGTAAAAAAAAATAAATAAATAAAATTAATAGTAATAGTAGTATGTGAGACAGTTGTAATATCATTATGTTCCTATTGGTCAGTAGAGGAGCATAGCTTAGCCTGACAGTTAGCCTGCTTTAGACCAGGTTAGTTTCGCATAAGTTGCCACAGTGACTAAGCTTTATCTAGGCCTATGCTAAATTTGCTTTATGGAACCAAATCATTTGACAATGAGTCAGACTAACTGAAATAAGCCTGGCTTATTTGGTTAACTTGTTTTATGAAACAGGCCTCGGGGCATTAAAAGTGATAATATTTTCTCCATTGCATCATATTGCATCGAATCGCATTGTGTTGAATCGAATCGAATCGAAATCGGATCGCACTGCATCGTAACAGGGGTGAATCGTATCGCATCGCATTGGTAGCTTCTTCATATGTATCTTTAATGTATCGTATCGTTGGCTATGCATCGAGATGCATATATCGTATCGGCCTGAGTCATGAGATGCACATCCCTATATATATTGTGACGAGCGTCCCGAAGCTTCATCAGCGTCGCCCTGGAAACAAGCGAGGAGCACCTGGCCATCATCATCACAGGCTGATCGGTCACAGCTGCACCTCATCAGGCGGCAGCTACATAAGC
>NW_015655715.1:0-136 GCF_001515625.1 Sinocyclocheilus rhinocerous | reverse complement strand
GCTGGCGGATGCGGCCCAACACCGGGATGCTGGGGAGCGAGCGCCGCCATTTCCCCGGAGGGTGGTCCAGGAGCGGCGCGCTCCGGAGGGCACCAGTAGGCAGGCCGGCGGCTCCCTCTCCGCGGGATGAGCCCAT
>NW_015655714.1:0-968 GCF_001515625.1 Sinocyclocheilus rhinocerous | reverse complement strand
ACCGGTGTTTATTTTTGTTATATGAATTTTTAAAATACCGCAATAACGTATGTCGCTTAAACAACGTTCAGAATGCGACGCTGTTTGAAAGGGGTCCCTTTTCACTGTGGTGAGGGAACAGCTGTATGTGTTACTAAGCGGGTTCCGAAACCACTGTGGTGAGGGAACAGCTGTATGTGTTACTAAGCGTGAAAGTTCCGAAACTGAAGCTGTAGAACTAATAGAACGTGATGACACAGAAGAACTCATCCACGATATCCACATTAACCACCACAAATAGCCCCTGCCATCAGCTCCCGCGTCTCACACACACACACTCACAAGCGCGACTTTAGCACTAGATTTAGCAACTTTCAGACCCTTTTAGCGGCTTTTTTTCCATAGAATATTCATACTGACACACCTAGCGACTTTTCTGGATAAACCTTAGCTATGGTTCAGTTGGAAGATTTCGCCAGTGCTGTCCAGCACACAGCCTTGTTTCGTTACTGAATGATTGAGCAATTTTGAATGAATCATTTGAGTCAATGATTTAGTGATTCATTCATAAAGACAGGCACTTGCTTCATTCTTGAAAGAGTCAGCCGTCTGAATGAATGAAATGACTGAATGAATTTTGGGTTATAGTGAAAGGAGGTCATTTGTATTCGATGGTGGTTCAATTTGCACAAACAGAAACTTAATGGCTTTTCTCCAGTCATGGCCTGATTTTTCAGTATGAAACAGGAACTTAATGGCTTTTCTCCAGTCATGGCCTGATTTTTTTAGTATGTCTAGCATTTGACATCTATTGGTACTTTGTTAAATCAATTTAGAAATATCTGCAAATGTATTTTGATATTTTAAGCTATCTGCTGATCCATTTCTAATTCAGAGTGATACAGTTGATTTAAATTATGTAATTTTTCTCAAATATCCAATAATATCATCATTGTCAAATTGAATGGTTAATTTAAAACATAACCGGT
>NW_015655713.1:0-488 GCF_001515625.1 Sinocyclocheilus rhinocerous | reverse complement strand
TTTTAAAATCTATTTTTCACACTGAGGACAACTGAGAGACTCGTATGCAACTATTACAAAAGCTGCCCTAATTATCAGGCATATAACATGCAAGATGACATGAAAATGACATCGACATTTTTCTAAAGATAGTCTTCCTTCAGAAATACAGTGATATAAAAACACCCGCGCCTCGTTTAGATTTTTAAACGTGCAGTACGTGCTCATGTTTATTCAACCAAGCCTTTTGGAAAATCGGTCAGTTTTGATATTGTGGCGAGCGCCACAAATAAAACAAATGGCACAACCACCAGAGCCCAACTTCAGTCTACTCATCACCTGCGTTTGTAGCCGGCGCCCGATGAAACGTCTATATAAAGCTTGAAGCATCAGCATCGGCCGATCACCATGACAAGAAATCGGTACTCAGTATCGGCTGCAAATTTCTCATTTCTGAATAAGACTCAATTGACTGAGTTCAGCTTTGAGAAAGAAACCAACCTGTTTGT
>NW_015655712.1:0-947 GCF_001515625.1 Sinocyclocheilus rhinocerous | reverse complement strand
AAAGAGAAAGGAAAAATTTAAATCTCATCATATGACCCCTTTAAACTCTGTCCCTGCAAGTTCATCTGCCTCCACTTTTGAGTGCAACACCCACATCTCAAAATTGAATCTGCAACTGATAGACAGAACCAATACATTACAGAAGAAAATGTCACTACTTCAGTTTCATCTCCATTTGTCACAGTTAACATCTTTTATATTAGGGCTGTGCGATTAATCGAAATCGTCATAAAATCGCGATTTGAGCTTGCGCAATTTCTAAATCACTTTATAGCACGATTTTCCGCGCCCCCGACCTCCCGCAGTATGCTATCCGAACCACTCAGAATGCAGCGCGCCTAAATGGAGCACGAGAACAGAACAGACCGGGCGTGCGATTTCGATTAATGAACAGAACAGACCGGGCGTGCATACAAACGTAACGCCAGGTTCACACACTCTGTCTGTGGTGCGTATTTTTTCCGCGCCCATGTTAACGGATCAGAGCGTTCACACTGCACGCGATTGCGGTCCGGTAGTGCGCTCCAGGAGCGGTGCGTCTGCAGCAGTCATGTTACGATCGTTTCTGCGCGGAATCTATTTCTGCTGTGCTGCACGCGCTGAATTAAAGTGACAGCGCATTATTAATTAACATGGATTGACACGGAAATTTAGTAATTACACCATAAATGCATATAATTAAAGTCTACTGTTTCACAGTCAACACATGGCTTTTTGGCTAGATTTAAAACAAGGAAAAGTGCACTTTTAGATAAACAAGGCAATAATAGATGGCACTCGTGGTGGTAGTTAAACAAAGTTATATTTATTGAGTTTAAACGTGAATATGTCTATGAAAGATTGTATTACTGTACTGTGATAAAAGAGAATCACAATACTGATAAAGCATTTTCAGAAACAACGTTTGAATTTGAAATCAAAATAATGGATAAATGTTGTGTTTGTGG
>NW_015655711.1:0-3261 GCF_001515625.1 Sinocyclocheilus rhinocerous | reverse complement strand
GATATTTAGTCATAATTTTCGTTGACGAAAGCAACACTACCTGTGTGTTGAGGTGTTTGGGGTTTTGCGGTGTTAAATTCCTCTGTCTTTCTTGTGTTTCATGTCTCTTACAGTCTCTGCATTGATGTAGAAATCAACAGTCCTTTCTGTTCGGTCCATTATCGAACCTTTATCCACACTATCATTCACAATTCCAGACATTTTTGGTGTAATTGAAATGGTTACAGTTGTTTATCTATGGAACATAATTTTAAAGTGGTAAAAAACCCTATAACTCATACATTGAATTATATACTGAAATATATTCTTGATTTAATTTCAGTTACCTGTGAGTTCAGATGACTGGATTCTCGTGGCATTGAATCTGTGATCTCTTTTCCAACTTTACCTCTTACAACACACACATATTCTTAGACATGGTCAGTGTTGTTTTTTTTCATCTTCAGTTTTACCCTTTTTTTAATATTTTCATTTACACTATCGGACAGCTTCAGTGTCATCGAACTAACACTAGTTTCGCTCTCGTAGTAGACTGTGTTGTGTTCCTCGTCTGTGTTTGTGTGGCCAGTATATATATACTCTTCATGTTTAAATGAGCAAATGCACGAGTAAGCGCTGTGCCAGTTTGAAAACGGCGGCCGACGCATCATGAGGAAAAAGCAAGCACATCCAGCGTAATGCGAGCGGGGACCCTTATGGGGATGAAGATATATTGCTCCATGTTATATTAATGATGACATTTCTGATTGCTCAAATGGTCAGCTGTCAGGGGCCCCCTCAAAATGCGGGGCCCCAGGCAATGGCTTGCCCTATTGCTATGCCTCTGTGCTAAACTTTACTTTCACTTTCTGAACAACAGTTTGAAAAATAAATCACAGCGAGAATCACAAAGATCTACTATCTATTCAGAAACAAACTTCACAAAAATGCTTCTGTAAAGTGTTTCTCTTGGTTCTTCACTGATGGCTGGTTCTTTATTGCTTTTGTCAGTAGAGAAGAGAGTCAGTGTGACAGAAAGCAGAAATAACACGTCAGTCTCTTCCTGGTAAGAGCTGTAAGAGGGTGGAGTTTATGATCATGTGAGTGTGTTTAAACACACCTGAACAAGATAATCAAGGTCTGAGGGTTACTAGAAAGCTAGAGGCAGGTGAGTTATTATCATGGTTGAAGCAAAACTCAGCAGGACTGTGGCTCGACAGGACCGATGTTGGACAGCCCTGGCCTACACCAACTTCACTGCACAACACCCTGATTACATGGGTGGTGTGACCAGGGGTCCGTTCTTTGTACATCGCTTATTACATCCGAGATCAAAAGACACATCCGAGATGATATGATCCAGCTAATCATTATCTGGCTAATTAGGTTCTTCGAGCACACCTGTTGTTGATGGTTAGTATGGCTGGATTGAGTTATGTGAGATAATTGCGCGTTCATGCGCTGGTTTAAAAGGGGATATGTATCGATAGTAGAAACATTGGTTGCCCACAATGGCCAAAGAGCGCGCCCACTTTTTCTCAGTGGCAGAACAAGAACTCTTGATGGAGGGCTATGGCGAGTTCCAAAATTTAATAAAAACGCCAGGGAACACCTCAAAGGCTGCAAAAGCCAGGAGAGAGGGCTGGCAAAAAATAGCAGACAAATTAAATACGTAAGTAGTGAAAGTAGCAGGCAAATTAAATGTGTAAGTAGTGACGGTGTTAGATGTTTCTAATCAGTTATTACAGTATATGTACATTTTAAAATTTTCATAATTACTTTAATCTTTTATATTAGAGCCACCACAGGACCCACTAGAACTTGGGAACAAGTAAAGGTGGGATACAAGAATATTCTACAAAATGGTAATGTTAACTACATATGATGTTCTTAGAGTTTTTTTTTTTGTTGTTGTTTTTTTTGTTTTTTAATACTGAAATGATGTGCTTGTTTATACCAGCAACTAGGAAAAAGGCAGAGCAAAAACAAACAGGTGGTGGTCCTGCACCCCCACGTCACACCCCGGCAGAAGAGCTGACCCTTGGATTAAATGCGAACCGACCCAATGTTCAGGGCATCCCTGGGGGCAGCTCTTCCTTAGACCCACAGCCAGGAAGCAGTAGCAGCAGCACCTTCATTACTGGTAAAGAAGCTTTTAATTATTTTTGTATAGGCTACTGTAAAATAATTGGTAGCTACCTTGCATTTGGTGTAATCCAAATGTCAGCTACACTCATTTCAACTGGTAGATTGAGTAGTGCTGAATTGCGGTTGACATGAAAGGAAGGCAGTTAAACCTACTTTGAGTAAATGAAGAAATGTTGCGATTGTTTCTTTTCCTGTGTACCTCATTGTAATGAAACTAGTTTTTCTATTTTTGTGCAGTTTTACATAATACACCCACACTTTTACATGTTCCAAATAAACTTCAAACTAACAACATGGTGTCTGTGTGGTTGATCCGGGGTATGTATACTGTAAAGGAGGTAAAGAGTGTGTGAAATGTCCGTGTGCCATCCAGATTACGTGTGCACCCGCTCTCTGATGGACTTTGTCATGCCATTTATTTTCATTGCACAGGACAGTGAAGAGACCCTCTCGGATGAGTGTCCTTTGGAGGAAGTACCTGTAAGTGCATAACCACATAAAAACACTATATAATACACACTATAAAGTTGTATCAACTAAAGTACTTTCTATTTTTGACAGCAATATGAGTTGCAGGAGTCTGCAGAGAGGGAGTCTGCACAGAGAATTGATACAGAGGGTGGACCGTGTTGCATATCAGTTTGTCTTTAATTTTATTTCTTTTTTTGTTTGTTTGTGGCATGTGTTGAGTTCAATTTATTTTCTCTGTAAATGGCACAGGGTGACATCCGTTCCTTCTATAAACGTAGCCTGCAGCATAAGGTTGAATATTTGGAAGTAAAAAAACACAAACTGAGGGGACAAATAGAGCTCCAACAGCTAATGGAGAAGAAAATTGCACTAGAAATAGAGTTGTTGCAAAAGGAACTTCAGAGTAAGTAGTAAAACACAATTTGACACAGAGCACTACTGTTGACCTTGCATAACAATATCTGTCTTTGCAGGCAAAAGATTACTTTTTTTTTAATTTTTGGTCAGAACAACTAATAAAAGTCATGGAAACCATATTTGCCTTTTTTTTTTATTTATTTTTTTTTATTTATTTATTTTTTTTTATATTCTCAAAAATGGTGTTCCACAATCCTGTCCTGTGCAGCTCTGCCACTAGGTTGGTTCAAGTGCACTGGCTGGAGG
>NW_015655710.1:734-848 GCF_001515625.1 Sinocyclocheilus rhinocerous | reverse complement strand
CACCGGTCTGTTATTGAGGCAACATTTCCACGCCCCGAAACATGCCGCTGAATGAAATTAACTGTGATTGGTTGTTTGACATGTATGTCAAACGGCCTCATGGGCTTGGCCCAA
>NW_015655710.1:0-690 GCF_001515625.1 Sinocyclocheilus rhinocerous | reverse complement strand
TGTCCCCTTTAACCTAGTCAAGTCGACTTTATTTTTATAGCACTACAGCACAGATTTAAGCAGCAGGAAATAACGACCATGGTGCAAACGGAAAAATTTCTGCTGCAGCGCAGCTCCAAGAGAAAATGGTAAAAGGTCATTGTTCAGTTGAAGTCGTCTGCATCCGAAAACCTAGGCTGCTGACATACTGTCTCACCATCTATCAGCTAATGACTTCGCAGACAGCGTTTGTTCATGAAGGTAACTTATGAAACTGATATCGGACATGTTTCTGAGGCAGCTTAATGGTTCAGTGATCTATAACAAATAGAACGAGCTTGGTGATAACTAAGCAAATATTCAATGATTTATTTGATCAACCATCACAGGATAGAACACACAGGATTGTGGGTATCAAGGCAGCAAAGGATACATCTATTCTGCCTTTAAATATCGACCAGATGAGGTATCTCAGGAGGCAGGAATTGAAGCTAATTTTGGATTCAACATGTCTCGATGCCTTCCTACCTTGAAATGTGTCCTGCGAAGGCAGCATTTTCCAGTTTCGGATGCAGCCGTCAGTTCAGCGTTGATTCTGTTCCTGTATCAGACACGCTTGTTCTGTCTAGTCGTATTGGAAACATGCATGTTCTTAAGCTTGGTTGTTATTGGGAACATGCTTGTTCTTAAGCTGTCTAGTCGTATTGGAAA
>NW_015655709.1:0-469 GCF_001515625.1 Sinocyclocheilus rhinocerous | reverse complement strand
TGTTTCTATCTGTCAGGCCATCTTTTCTTTGTCATGTCAAGCCATATTAATAAAAATGAGTTATGATTTCGGTATGACCTGTGTTATGTCTGCTTTGATCCTTACAAAAGAAGGTTAAGCGATGTCCAACTTTTAAAGTAATGGATCATTAATAAATGTTTTATTAGGGTTAAATAGTACTCACTTTAGATTAAGTCATGCAAAATGCTTAATTGTCATTAATTAATCGCTTTAATACTACCTTTTATTATACGTTAATTCCATGAATAATAAATGTTCCTAAAATGTTTACAAAGACACTAATTAAGCATTAAATGTGCATCAATTCACTTTATACGTAAGCATTTATTTACTGTTAATTAATAACTTCTTTTTTTCATGAACCATTAACAACTCATTTAATATTGGTGTAAAATATATCACTTATAGTTAACAAGTTGTTAATAAAGGATGAAAAAACGTTATGTAA
>NW_015655708.1:0-1206 GCF_001515625.1 Sinocyclocheilus rhinocerous | reverse complement strand
GACGACGAGCGACTTCATGACGCCATTGCCGAGATGCTAGACAAGCAGCTGAGCGCCATAAAGCTAAGCATGACAGCGATTGTTCGTGAGGAGATATCGACGATTTCTACACGTCTGGATTCGTTGGAAATGGATGTAATATCATTCAACGATAGATTTGACTACATGCAGGCCACGGTCCGAGATGTCAAAAAGGAATCGATTGCCAGCAAGTCCCGCCTAGAAGAGCTTCAGGAGATGTTATCTCTGTACGAAGACAAATCCAGACAAAATAATTTAAGGCTGGTGGGCCTGCGCGAAGGAGCTGAAGGAGGGAATCCAGTTCTTGCAGACCCGACCCACTTTCCGAAGTGGATCCCTACAAGGGAAGACGATTGAGATTGAACGTGCGCACCGCCTGTACGCGAACGAGGATTCTTCCAGGAAAAAAGCAGGCACTTTGATCTTTAAGCTCCTCCACTACAACGACTGACAAGCGATCCTGCAGGGAGCTAGAAACTCGTCATCGCTGAGTTACGAAGGGGGCAACTTACGGTTCTTTCCAGACTTCAGCAAGGAAACGTCTCAAAAAAGGAAAGCCATGGCTGAAGGAAGAAAACGTCTCCAACAACTAGGCATTGAGTCATTCCAGCTCTACCCTGTGCTAGTTAAAGTGCGAAACGGCCAGGAGCAGTTGCTTTTCAAATCCCCGGGGGACCTAGAGAGGTTCGTCACGTCGCTAGGCGCCACTACGGAGATGGATACCGCCTCATCTGCAGAGATGTCTAAGGACTAACATGACCTTTTTGGTTTCTGTGATAGCACTTTAAGTAGGGAAATAAGTTTGTATCGCTGTGCTGGACATCCGGATGTGCGGGACGCTGGTATCCAAGTATATCCACATAGTTCGAGTGCATGGCCTCGAATAGTTTTACTTTCCAGGCAGGTAAGAGGGTGTGTTTTATCTCTCTGCATGCTGCCTACAGGCCTCGAATAGTTTTACTTTCCAGGCAGGTAAGAGGGTGTGTTTTAGCTCTCTGCATGCTGCCTACAGTAGTATGTTATTCGGTTCTTTGGTTAGTTTAACCATTACATTGTTAGAAATACCAGGGTTTGCAGTATTTGTTTATAATATATTTATGTGTTTCAAAGGGGTGGGCTTATTGTCAGTGTGTATGGTCGTTATGGTTACCTTTGCCTCTCGATTGTTTATACCGTGACAATTCC
>NW_015655707.1:0-2782 GCF_001515625.1 Sinocyclocheilus rhinocerous | reverse complement strand
TACTGTCAGATAAAGCGCAACCAAACTAATGTGTGTTTACGGTGCATGTCGGCTATGTTGTCTCCGGCGGGGGCGGGGCAGAAGGGGCATGGCTCAGGTAGACGATATTATCGGATATTGCGGTTTTTTTATGACGATTATCGATAAAATATTTTTTTTACATACTGCCCACAGCCCTATGTATATGCCCATTGCAAATCTTAGCTAAATACTAATTTACTTTCATGTAAACCACTGATACAAGTATGAGTATAATGACAGTTCATTTAGGCTATCCCTTCAATGTTTTATACAGAGAATATTCGCCTGTAGAGAAATAATGCTTAATATGATGGCATTATGACAAATACTTACCACTGATTTCTTTGTAGACAGTGACTGTTTGGCTAGGTGCTTGGTAACATCTGAAGGCATGGAAATGTCCATATTTGCCTTTGAATCCTCCTGTTCAGGTTGACAGAAATAGTCTGTTGTCATAAATTATTGAAATACCTTTGAATTTTTAAAACACACATTTACCAAGGATCGTTCTCTACACACCATCTGTAAGTCAAGGATGTCCTGCTTGAGGGGAGATGGGACCTGATCATCTGGGGCCTGGTGGGGCATAATGGGGCCAACACTTGATGTTTCCTTTGCCTGAAATAAGTTAATTTAATGCATAACTGTAGTCATTCAAATCCTTTAGTTTCACTTTACTTTGCAGCTTCACATGCTTTAAGAAGTGTATAGTGCATTCAATATTTGATTTCATATGAATATTTAATTTTCTGTCTTGGCAAATGTAGGCAATGTTTTTGTACATATGTTCATATAATCATAAAAACAACTTTTCTTAATACAACACGAACAATTTAACTGCAATATTATACAGACTAATGTGTGCAATGTTTTAGGCTACTTCAATTTCCATGCATGAAATAAAAATAAAAATAAATCACCTTCTGTCTAGCTGATTGTCTGCTGGCGCATGCATTATGATGCTTTCTCAGTCTTGTGATGCGACGTTCAAACCTGCTGATCCTTTTGTTGTGTTTATTTGGTCTGTTCGAAAGGTATAATAAACTCAATTAACTGTACACCTCATTAACTCACCATTAGGCCACATGTGCGACATACACCTAGAAGCGGCTATTTGACATCAAATTAAGTAAAATGTGATTCATTGTCTTTTGGATCGCGAATACGACGACTGATCAAATTCACAGTTAATGACCCCTTATAACGCGCTGCTTCTGTAACGCAGGCGTGAACTTGTGATTACCATTATTACCTCTAAATTTAAACTTTTCAATTATGAACGGAGACATGCGTAAAACTCATTCATTTTTATTATTTTCCATGCGCTTTGAGGTATCGTTAACGTTCAGAACACACGTGCCTTTAGGTTAATGCCTTCAAATAGGCCTATTACAGTAACGTTAAACTAGGCTATATCCATTAAGTATTTATGTGAAGACGATGTACATTGCGGTCTAAACTATAATTAACGTTACATTATAGCATAATCAAGCAAATTCGTACCGAACGTTAACTACGACACAAACCAACACGCTTGCTAGTTAATTAGGCCTAACCGTTACCTAAAACTAGCCTTGCTATTTACCTGAAGCTACCTTAATTAGAAGCAGTAAGCTTAATCTGTTTAATTGATCTACCTCATCATAGTACGACTATAAATAGAATTCAAAATGTACCATGGTATTTATATTTCTATAACAACAGTCTTACCTTATTTCCTCCATGATGCATCCATTAAAAAGGAATATCTTGGAGAAGGTGTTGCTCGTGTCGTTGTCATCTCAAAATGGCTGTAAGTGAGTTCTGTACTCCAATTAGTCCGACCCAAACTTATTATTAACCAAAATGGCGGCCGCAGCTGCGTGATTGCATCAGACAGAAAGGGGGAGGGGGTGGTTGCGATGGGGACCTGATATGTGAGGTGAACACACAGTTCTTGAACTTTCCATCGAGCTCATCGGGCCTGCTGACAGTCTATTGCCAGTGGTGTTTTGTTTAGACCCTTACATTATTAGCAAGTTGATTATGTTATGTATGTCTGATGCAAAACAGAGGCGATGAGATCAGTGTTCTTTTGCGTCCGTTCCTTTTTCCTTTTTTAACCATGGAAACAAAAACAGAAAAGGAATGGTTGTTGTATTTTTAAATGCTTTGTTGAATACCAAAATTTAAATTAAAACTGTATACACAAATTTCATGCCCACAAAATGAAATTTTGACTTATTTTTTTAGATTTAATTATGTTTTGCATCTTTATAAACCAAAATAAAAAATGAACCTATTAATGTAAAAAAAAAAAAGTCAATTTAAAAGTTTTCGTTTGTTAAACTCCCACACTTTTGAGAGCCATTACTCTGACACCATGACAATACATGACTTGATTTTAAAACTGAAACGGGCATTGCAGAACAACTGTACCAACATGATGACGAGTGAGATTGCTCCCCTCTTGTTCCCGTTAAACAGTCTCACTCACGAGGTGTCCCATACCCAAGCAAAATGCTGTCACTATACTGACAGCAGCAACATGCCCGCAGCGACGTGGGACGTTCTTAAAAGCACTTAACGTGAAAAACGCTTAATGTGGCTTAATGTACTAAGACAGGGATATTGGCGGCCCAAATTCAATACACACCTTATTACTGTAATAACGCATATGTAGCTACATAAGCAGATGAGCCCATAATATGAAGGCAATTAATTAGCCTACAAGTTGAAGGATTAGTTCACTTTCAAATGAAAATTACCCCAAGCTTTACTC
>NW_015655706.1:0-946 GCF_001515625.1 Sinocyclocheilus rhinocerous | reverse complement strand
TACAGGGTAAATAAACCATTTGCGGGCTGTAAATTAAAGTGGTGCATGTTCCTCCCTTGTTCCGTGTAGTTACAGGGTAAATACAACATTTGCGGGCTGTAAATTAAAGTGGTGCTTGTTCCCCCCTTGTTCCGTGTAGTTACAGAGTAAATACAGCATTTGCGGGCTGTAAATTAAAGTGGTGCTTGTTCCTCCCTTGTTCAGTGTAGTTACAGGGTAAATACAACATTTGCGGGCTGTAAATTAAAGTGGTGCTTGTTCCTCCCTTGTTCCGTGTAGTTACAGGGTAAATACAACATTTGCGGGCTGTAAATTAAAGTGGTGCTTGTTCCTCCCTTGTTCCATGTAGTTACAGGGTAAATACAACAGTTGCGGGCTGTAAATGAAAGTGGTGCTTGTTCCTCCCTTGTTCTGTGTAGTTACAGGGTAAATACAATATTAAATTAGTATGCTGTAACAGATAAACCTAGCTTTAGCATTAGCTCTGTTTCACAAAGTTCTAAATTAGTACTTGTAAAGTACTAATTTGAAGCAAAAAAATAGCTAATTAAAGCAAGAATTTTAACAAATTTATTTTGTAAACGGAACAATAAACAGTATCAATTTTGAAATAACAACAACGCTGTACAAACTGTAAAAAGAAAAAAAAAGTCAAAAATTAAACAGGGGGAAAAAACATTGATTTAAATGAATTACTTCAACACCTAAACTTATTTTTCACAGGTAAGAGCTTGTGTTCTTTCTTCAGGTTCTCAATTTTCTTCTTTAGCTGGGGACAGGAGGCAACTAACTGCTGCAAGTCTTTGGCATAAGAATGCAGAGTTGTCCCTGCAGTATAAGGAGGAACTGAAAACTGTTCCCCCTCTGATGCAATTGTCACCCGTGATCACAAGTACACAAATACAGTTCTGTCATGACAACTCTAGGAGGGATTGGCATGGTAATG
>NW_015655705.1:0-501 GCF_001515625.1 Sinocyclocheilus rhinocerous | reverse complement strand
GTAACCTATTACATTTCCAAAGTAACCTTCCCAACACTGCTAACTGTTACATCGGTTATTACGTTTTAATAGTTCAATTCGCTGCACTGGCGTAGCTCAGGGGTTACTTCTACATAACAATTCAGCTCTCCCGCCAAGAGATCGACCCCCGGCGCAGTAGGGATGGGCGTATCGATCCGAAGTATAGATACTCAAACAAAAAATATCGATACTAAGGTGCGTTTTTTTTACCAGTGGTTTTGTTTATTTAACAAAAATAATAATGATAATAATGCGTACAATATGCATTGAATTGGACGAATAACCTTTGTTAGCGAGTAATTGTGTAGGATAGAACTATTTTCCTGCTCATCTGAACACACGCAAATGTTGCAAGACAGAACCAATCAATCACAGAGAGCATTCACTCACTGCTGACAGTGCATTCAAACAGGGAAAAGTATCATAAGAAAGCAGTAAAGCTTTTGGGAATGGCAGCCCTGAACAATGCTTATCAGAGGA
>NW_015655704.1:637-943 GCF_001515625.1 Sinocyclocheilus rhinocerous | reverse complement strand
AATGCACTGTGAATTAACATGAACATTTTGACTAACTAACATCAACAAACATTAATAAATGCTGTGAAAATTATTATTGTTCATTGTTAGTTCATGTTAGTAAATGCATTTACTAATGGTAACAAATGAGACCTTATTTTAAAGTGTTACCAAAACCTAATGATTTGCATTTTTTATTTTACTGTTTTATTTACCTATAATATTTGAGAAATATTTTTGCCTTCATTACAGCTTAGTCTTCATCTGTGAGCTGAACATTATTTTTTCCTGTTTAAAAATTTCTCTCTCTCTCTCTCTCTCTCTCTC
>NW_015655704.1:0-165 GCF_001515625.1 Sinocyclocheilus rhinocerous | reverse complement strand
TGAGGAGTATGCATTAATTCACAGCTATATTTTTCCAAAAATCCACATTCAAATCAATATAGCCGACTTCCTCTTGGTCGTAGCTAATGATTGTAAATTACAAAGTTGTCCGGCTTGATTAGAACAATATATGTACCACGTTTGGTGACTGTAGCTAAAACTAAC
>NW_015655703.1:1519-1707 GCF_001515625.1 Sinocyclocheilus rhinocerous | reverse complement strand
ATAAAAGGTTATAGATCATAAAAAGTGTTGGCAACAATTTACAATTGACATTAATTAATGCATTAACTAACATGAACTGACCATGAACAATATATTTTTTGATTACTTATTAATCTTTTTTAATGTTATTTAAAACTAACATTAAAATATTCATGTTCATGTTAATTCACAGTACATAAACTAATGTT
>NW_015655703.1:712-1183 GCF_001515625.1 Sinocyclocheilus rhinocerous | reverse complement strand
GTGTGCGTGAGTGAGTGAGTGTGTGTGTGTGTGTGCGTGAGTGTGTCTGTCTGTGTGTGTGTGTCTGTCTGTGAGTGTGTCTGTCTGTGTGTGTGTCTGTCTGTGTGTGCGTGTCTGTGTGTGCGTGTCTGTGTGTGCGCGTGTGTGTGTGTGTGTGTGCGTTTTTGTGACAGATGAGGACATAAATATGTATAATGACAAGGGTATGACATAGGTATTACAAGGAGAAGGTGACTTTTCAGGACATTACCCCATGTCCCCACTTTTCAAAACGCTTATAAATCACACAGAATGGAGTGTATTGAAAATCTGAAATAGCACACAGTTTCCTGTAAGGGGTAGGTTTAGGGCTAGAGTTGGTGTAGGGCAATAGCACAAACAGTTTGTAGAGTATAAAAACCATTACGCCTATGGGATGTGCCCACTTTTCACAAAAACAAACCTGAGTGTGTGTGTGTGTGTGTGTGTGTG
>NW_015655703.1:0-227 GCF_001515625.1 Sinocyclocheilus rhinocerous | reverse complement strand
ATTGGAATCTGCGGTCATTAGGACGCCGCAGAGGCTGGGACCCGGGCGTGGCACAGGGGCTCTACGGCGCCCCCTGGAACACAGTCAGAAATCTTGATATATAGCTCACACATGCTTGCACATATTCATATGAAACTCGGTACACGTATAGATCTCATTGAGACAAACAACTTTTGCGCAGAATGTCATAGGCTCAGCCCAACAGGAAGTTGGCTATTCAGGGCTAT
>NW_015655702.1:0-570 GCF_001515625.1 Sinocyclocheilus rhinocerous | reverse complement strand
TACATCTTGGATGCCCTGGGGGTAAGCAGATTAACATCAAATTTTTATTTTTGGGTGAACTATCCCTTTAAGCACATATTTCCTTTTGCCGATATTATCGTCCGATATGAACCTGTCGCAGATATATCGTATCGGCGAATATGCCGCCGATCGGTGGTGGTTTGAGTCTGTTGAATGCTGATTTAACGCTACGTTGTCACCTAGTAGGAGAGACTCAATGCTAAAGTAAATAAACAACAATTTCAACGTCTTTTACTCTCACAATGAGCTTATCATACTCGTTTGCTACATTAGTAGGGCCCTGTGATTTCCGTGATGCAGAAAACGCAGACGGAATCGCGGAATCCATTCATAAAAACGGAATTTACTATATAACGCGGAATATCATCAAATTTGTCATAATTTTGATGAATAAATAAAAAACAGGTCAGTACACTTAAATCAAATCGCGATATAGACTAGTGTCTGTGAATATTAAACTGCAAAAAGACTATTTAAATACGAAATCCTCATGTTCTGCGTGTGCATTTGATTACCAGAAAATACACAACACAGAATTTGTGAAAAAAA
>NW_015655701.1:276-537 GCF_001515625.1 Sinocyclocheilus rhinocerous | reverse complement strand
TTTTATGGTAGGTTTATTTTAACGGATAGAGACAGAAAATCAACCAAAAAATCCAGAATTTTTTTTTTTTTTAAAGTTAGAAATTGATTTGCATTTCAGTGAGTGAAATAAGTATTTGATCCCCTACCAACCAGCAAGAATTCTGGCTCCCACAGATCTCTCCCACCACAGTGGGCAAGACCAAAGAGCTGTCAAAGGATGTCAGAGACAAGATTGTAGATCTGCACAAGGCTTGAATGGGCTACAAGACCATCAGCAAGA
>NW_015655701.1:0-221 GCF_001515625.1 Sinocyclocheilus rhinocerous | reverse complement strand
CTGTTGGTGTGATTATTTGGAAATGGAAGAAATACAAAACAACCATCAATCGGCCTGGAGCTCCGTGCAAGATCTCACCTCATGGGGTAAGAATGATCATGAGAAAGGTGAGGGATCAGCCCCGAACTACACGGGAGGAGCTTGTTAATGATCTTATGGCAGTTGGGACCACAGTTACCAAGCAAAACATTGGTAACACACTACGCTGCAATGGACTGAAA
>NW_015655700.1:0-567 GCF_001515625.1 Sinocyclocheilus rhinocerous | reverse complement strand
AAACTGTACTGCTGTAGTTGCACAGATACTTCAGTGTAATTTCAAATACACTATAAAAATAAAATAAAAACAATATCACAGGCAGAAAAATAGCACATCTTTCACACTGTTTACATGTCACAAAAGACCTACCAGCTGTTGCTGTGGTGCTGCAGGAGTCATGGCAGGTGGCCCAGAGGGACCTGTAGTTGGAGTAGTGGCAAGAGAGGCTGAGACGATGGAAATGTAATGAGGAGCAGAGGCTAGGCTGGTGGGGACAGCTGTTGGGCCAGAGGGTGCAGTGGTGTGCTCATTTGCAACCTGTTAAATGTAATAATAAAAAAGAATACTAATGAAATAAACATCAAAATAAAACAATTACAAGCAAGACAATAACACCACTGATACAACATGTCACAAAAGACTTGCCAGTTGTTGTGGAGCTGCAGGGGTGACGGGTGATGGCAGTGAAGAGGGACTAGCAGCAGCAGAGCTGGTACAAGCATGCCCAATCTGGAAAATGGAATACTCTTTTAAAAACAAATTTTTATAAAATGGATTTTAATTAGAGCTTATCTTTTGCATTAT
>NW_015655699.1:1433-1562 GCF_001515625.1 Sinocyclocheilus rhinocerous | reverse complement strand
GATATTCCTGCTTGCTTCAAAACGACTGAGGATGAGAATATTACATTTATTCAAAAACTTCAAAAACTGTATTTTTTTTCTTACAGAAACAACATTTCTAACCGTTTGTATTAAACCAGCATCACAACA
>NW_015655699.1:0-1190 GCF_001515625.1 Sinocyclocheilus rhinocerous | reverse complement strand
GTGTCATGAGAAATCGAGTCCCCCCTCGAAATCGGGTCCTCTTAGGACCAAGGCGGTAGCTGTTTTAAATGCCTGATCAAAAGTCAACACTTATGTTACTATTTCGTTGTGAATATATGTATGGTAAGTGCAAATGCGTGGTGTATAAGCTAACCTAGCAGGCTAATCGGGTAGCTGTATGCTATGCTAGTACGCGAGTAACCAAAATAAACCCAGTAAAAACGAGAAATGTTTGATTTCACAACCTATAGCTTTGGTTATATACTAGCATATGAAACATGTAATTTAAAAGATATTAATGGTCATTATAACGAAGTTCAAACGACATAAATCAAAGTGCGATTTTGCAGGAATTGTAATCAGGCGCTAAAAATAATACCCAATAAAAGTTCGTTGAGCAAATGGGATCACTAAGCGGACCCGATTTCGAGGGGGGACTCGATTTCTCATGACACCGGTTCAACCAACTGTCGAAGTTTGCAGAGGATTACCGAAGATTCTGATGATTGAGTTGACGATACTGCGCAAGCCTGAGGCGCGTACTGGAAATATGCTTATTATGACTGTTATTAATTTACATTTTATTAAAACCTGCAAAAACCTTTCTGTCGAGTGATGTAAATAAATTTTACAATTTTTATTTTTACAATATTGTGCATGCATATTATATTTAAAGTTGCTTAAGCGTAATCAAGGAGTTTATAAGACTGGTTTATTCATTCTTTTATACACACAAACCCCATGTTTCTATATGAAGAACTATTAAATATGTTTGATCAACTGCATAATTATCTAACAAATATTATTGAAAAAGGTATCCAATTACAACAAATCAAAATCTGCTTGAAGCTTTATAACATCCAGCCTCATTAATGAAGAATCAAGAATAAACACCAACCTGTTTGTTCTTCAGTATCTTCAGTGTGTTTGATTCTGCAGGGTTCTGGATCTCTCATCTTCTCTCTGTCCTCTTTAATAAAGTCAGTCTTTGCAGATTTCAGCTCTTCCTGATGATTTGATGCTCGTCTTCACTTGTGAACTGATGGAGATATTCCAGCATTTATTGGTGAACTGTTGAATGTGTGATTGTTGTGGGAGGAGATTCACTGAACATGAATGTCTGTGTGGAAGAAGCAGATTTTCCCAAATCAACAATAAATCAGTCCGTTTTTAAACTAATTTAGACATTT
>NW_015655698.1:1694-2369 GCF_001515625.1 Sinocyclocheilus rhinocerous | reverse complement strand
AAAAAGTTTTGGGTCCCATAGTATGGATAAAATAATACTATGGAACTAGTTGGTTACCAACAATCTTCAAAATCTATTCATTTTTTTTTTATTTCACAGAAGAAATGCATACAGGTTTGGAATGACATGAGGGCGAGTAAATAATGACAAATTTCATTTTTTGATTGACTGTCCCTTTAAAGGTTGCTGTATGTAATTTTTTTGACTGCACTAGAGCATAAAAATGCCATGTTTGCAGATATTTAGGAAAAGTTCACATACTACTTTGAAATATGTGTTCCATGTCGGAATGTCTGTTTTTTGGGGGGGTTTGTGTGATTCCATTCATTGCCAATTTACCCTGGGTTGCCAGTTGGTGGAAAACACAGCGTATTACAGCCATGGAAGCCAGCAAATGAACTGGGTCAGAGATCGCAGATTCTACCAGATCTAAAAAGCCTCCGCATCCATCTAAAAAGCTCTATGACCAGAGGCATATTAAAACGCATATAAATCGACTCAAAGTTTAAGACTCGTCACCTTCCATTGTTAATTGAGCTCGTTCATGTTTTGTTTTCAATATGGCAACCCGCGTGAGAGCTGAGTCTGAGGAGGAGGGATCAGGAGAAACAACTCTGGCCTGTCCCAAATGGAACACTTCATGTGCACTTGCAGTCTTACAGACTTACAATGGCC
>NW_015655698.1:701-1105 GCF_001515625.1 Sinocyclocheilus rhinocerous | reverse complement strand
AAGCTGGCTGCACACTAGACGATTTTCAAATCTTAAAAGATTTTAAAACCATGGGAGACCACAGACATGAAGACAGTTCAACCGATTTTTAGCCTTATAATCCGCTGAATGCGCACACTAGATGATTAGACCAGATCACGAGACCACACACTTGATGATTGTAGGAACGATTTCACAGTGACACGAGATCTCACGGACACTCGCGAGATCGAATGTGACTAGAGAAGAAAAACAAATAGAAGACAATCGATGTTGTCAGCTGGCTCTCCTGGCACACGTTCTGTTGTACAGTGAAAAACGAAGTATAGAAAAGAATATGGGTGATGTTCTCTGCTTTCATGGCATGTTTGTGGCTGCCAAGTTTCAGCTATAGAAGCACGCAACATCCGGTAGGTGACGCTTGC
>NW_015655698.1:0-158 GCF_001515625.1 Sinocyclocheilus rhinocerous | reverse complement strand
GTTGAGTTGAAGGTGATGGTCCGTCATCCAACAAGAAATGTCTGTTAGACATGCTGAGATGCGAGCAGCTATCTTCGGATCATCAGGATGGAAGGAGAGGTAGAGTTGAGTGCCATCAGCATAGCGGTGATATGAAAAGCCATGTTTCTGAATGACAG
>NW_015655697.1:0-760 GCF_001515625.1 Sinocyclocheilus rhinocerous | reverse complement strand
TAACCGCCTTTAATTTTTTCTGGTCTGTTTCTTTTTTTTGTATTGGTATTCATTGTTATTATTGTTATTGGTGGCCGGTTCATTTGGTCGTACTAAATCAAAGCCATTGGGCTGGTTATATAGTGTCTCTTGCCCCATAAATAAGCAAGGTATTTGGACACCTCCGCTGCCAATGAATGCTAGTTTGGCTTAAGTCAAGTAGTTTATTTTTAAAGTGTAAAGTGTATTTTCTTATTAATGTTGAGCTCAAAGTTTTTAGTAGTGATTGATGAATAAACTTTTGATCTTGTGGAATTCTTCCTGCTTGTCCTTTTCATTTATTTGAAAGCCTGCTACCGGGAGGCTTATAAATTTGGGTGTTTATCAGGGGTATCTGGGGTATAATCTGATTAGGTCGCGATCACAATTGGCGTAGTCAGCAGGGTTCCTAAAGTGACAAGCAGAGACTGCCACACAGAAATTGTTGAAATTTTTCTTTTTGTTGTATGTTTTTGTGGGGTGTTCTCCTTACAGCAAAGCAGCAGCTGGTAAGACACAGACAATAGGATCCTGGTAGTGGATGAAACCTGGTTTAAGTGGTAAGGTTTCCCTTTTTCCTCTTTTCCCATTGATTTTTTTTAGTAATGGAGGTCGAATTGGAGGAGTTGCGACGACAGGTGCAGTCATTGAGGGGAGAGAATGAGCGGTTGCATCAACAACAGGCAGGCCAGGCTACGGGAGCTGTGGGCCCCTCAACTGTGAATGCCCCACCTGTCCCGAG
>NW_015655696.1:0-468 GCF_001515625.1 Sinocyclocheilus rhinocerous | reverse complement strand
TTTTAAAGTAACCAACACTTTAATGTTTAACAGTTTGCGAATGACTCATAATTGTATCCTAATTTAGTTACTTGGTGTTTGGTAAGGAAGGGCCTACTTTGCATCAGCAACACTGATTTAATGACAAACAAGTCATTCATAAGAAGACAACTGATGGCACCTGAATTCATAGCAACAAGTTTCTAACTAATTAATCATTTGAATGTTAATCATAAATATTATAATATATTATGTGTCAGGTATGCAATGGTATGCAAAATCATGATCCTACTAAACAGCTACTTCAATTAGGGTACAATATTCAGCAATCAAACATTTATTTATCAATCATTGGACATCTATTTGGAAGTTGAAAACAAACATTTTAGCTTTTCAACAATTATTAAATGATCAATATGTTTTGCTTTTAATGTAGCCAGAAATGTAATCAGAATGTAGCAACAGAACTTGTCAAGGAGTATTAACCCA
>NW_015655695.1:375-516 GCF_001515625.1 Sinocyclocheilus rhinocerous | reverse complement strand
GATTAATTATTCATATTTCCCCATGAGCTGATTCGCTACAGAACGAATCTGCTGTGTTGTTCGGAGGTTAGATGCGTACATATGAACAGGCGGGACATAAGCTAACATACACTTCACGTCTGTCGCATAAAACATTAAAAA
>NW_015655695.1:0-301 GCF_001515625.1 Sinocyclocheilus rhinocerous | reverse complement strand
ATATGGATAAATCTGACGATGCAAGAGAGAACTCAATTCGGTCTGGTTTTCTGAGCGCAGACACTGAAGCACACACACAGAAAGCGCCTCTCACAGCGCGCGAGTACTCTCTCGAGTCGCATGAATGGAGAATTACACACAAAATGATGTCTAATTGTCCGTTTTGACGAGTATTCACGTAAACACAGTTGATTACGTCTTAAGTGAACGTAAACAGCAGGGAGAACGTGTATTAGGGCTGTGCGATTTGGGGGAGAATATCAAATTGCGATTTTTTTGACAGATATTGCGATTGCGATTT
>NW_015655694.1:0-1434 GCF_001515625.1 Sinocyclocheilus rhinocerous | reverse complement strand
TAATCTGACTACGCTCTAACTCTCGAATGAGCTCCAATTCAGAAGCCAAATTTATGGCTGCTTCTAATGTAGCTGGTCTAGCACTACGGAGCTGTATTCGCAGCTCGCCAGTTCCAACATGTGCAATAAAATGCTCACGTGCTAGTAAATCTTGCGTATCACAGTTAGCCACTGGATACGATTTGGCTACTAATCGCCTTAACGCATTACCAAACTCACGTGCGCTTTCCCCTGGTAATCGTCGCCTAGCGGACAAACTTGCGCGGTTCAAATCCTCACTTTCGCAAGGATCAAAACACTTGCTCAACGCTTCTTTTAGTTTGGCATAACTACTGCGGTCTTCCATTGTCAAACCGCAGAATACATCTCTCACTCTGCCAGACAACAAAAGTGACATAAACTTCAATTTTAGATCCCCATTCCAATTATTCACCTTTGCGGCCATTTCAAATTGCTGAGACCAATCAGACCAATCACAGCCGCTACCTGTAAATGTTTCTGGCATGAACACGGGACGATTCACTATGCTGTTAGCAGTAGCAGTCATACTCCTAGCTGTCGGAGCAGAAAACTCTTGACTAGAATGTGCATTTTCAGTGTGCTCCATTTTAATAGTTTACCACCCAAAAAAGGTATGGATATTACAATTCTATCCCACCGCTGCCACCAGTGTAATGAATTCAGCACTAGGGGTGGGTCACTGGTGAGCTTCCTTATTGCGGATTAACACCTATGCTGCCACCACCTTTAATTCTAACCCGGTCTGGTCCGGGAGGAGCACCCAAAACACACTCAAGAGCAGGGATTACAAAAGAATACACTTTTTATTAACAATAGCAGCCGTTTGGCATTGTCCTACTTAAATATCCTGATTACATACACTGGTCATGTTATTTCATTAAACCGTGAACACACATTTAAACATTACACACTAACTAACATTAAAAAAGTGAAATCGCAATCAACCACCCCTTTAAACCGTGAATACACACATTTAAAAGAGAACCCGAGTACTCATTCCAAATTCACAGCAAACAATAAATAGTGTGAAATCTCATGCAAAACACACTTAATTAGAAACTCCAAGCATAAATCACATGCCCTATGTGTAATAACCAGCACAGGCAATCAACATACAATTCGGGAGGACAATAATCACCAATGACTGGGCACCACAACAACACACATAAATCTTATAGAATAAAATTATTTCGGAGTTCCCTGACCCTGCCGTCACTGTGAGGACTCAACCTTCCCCTCCGCGGCAATGATAGGAAGGTCTCCTTCCAACAGCCTGCCCGGTCCACCTACACTCTCTTCCCTATCTACCTAAATTTCCCCCCACTATCTACCTCCGGGCCAATAAGTGAGACCCCGGTTTTCTTCACACCGGTGGTGCTAGCCAACCACGAACGCTACGGATCCCCTTCTTTT
>NW_015655693.1:0-1340 GCF_001515625.1 Sinocyclocheilus rhinocerous | reverse complement strand
ATAATTGTGTAAGTAGTAAAACAACACAAACGGGACAAAAATGCGCATTTCCTATTTTACATCACCTTTAAAGGGTCCTGAAACCCCAGACTACTTGTTCTGAGATTTTAGCAGAGGTGTTTGTGTTGCACATCATAGAAGACAATGTTAGCATCCGATAATTTTTACTGTTGGGGAAAACTGGTTAATTTTAAGCTTTTTTGCGCTATTTTCATCTTCCGGGTTTAAAATCTACGTTGTGTTGACGTCACAATTTGTTTCGTGGCAAAGGACTATAGTACATTGATAATGCGTCGGTGTCTATCAAATTATTCATGAGGCTGCCTGTTCATATCCAATGAGAAGATGCTTCGCTTAATTATTCACAACAGCATGTGTTGTTTTGCTGTGACAGGCGCTTCAGATTATGAGATTGCACACATTAACTGAGAGAAACGTCCATGGATCGAAGAAAAGTGTTTGTTTTTGCTTTGTAATAAGAGTTCGGCACAGACGCGATTCATTCACTAAGTGAGTGTAACCGTTTTTACAGCTCTGTGACACACAACCCGTCAAAAGGCTTGTATAAAGAATAAGCCTTAAAAGTTATCAGAGGTGCAACAGTGCGTTCATAGATATGTTTTCGATGCAGAGTGCAAATGGCTGTGCATTTATTTGTGTTTTTAACTCGACGGGAGCGAAATGAAACCGTCTGAACGCAAAGTTGTGTGTGTTGTGTGTCTCCCCTATTCAGTGTTGCCAGATTGGAAATGTCCAAGTATCGTACCAGAAGCTCAAAATTATCGTATTTGGAAGAAAATTATCGTACACGAGTCAAACGTACAGAATACAGCTATTTATCTACTAGACTAGAACAACAACTTTTTGACACAACCTTCAAATCACCACAATAAATAAATAACTATGCTAGGGCCCTATGAAATACGTTTGATTTTTTCCCAAATTCCTTATTTTTTTTTTATTCCAAATTTAAATTTTTTTGGATTCTGTTTTTTTCCATTTTAATTTTTCTGGACTCCTTTTTAAATGGTTAAATTAAATTGTATTAATCAAAAGCACGTCTAATTAAATAATGAAACGTATACAATTCAACATCAAATCTATTAAAAAGTTGAACAAAAATGACATGTTTAGGGTCTTATGAAATGTTTCACCTTGTTTATTGTTAACAAATTCTGTGTTTTAATATGTCTAATTATTTGAATCCATAAAAACTACTTTTATTTCTAGCCTTATGAAATTTAGAAAATTCTTTAGAAGTTCTGCATTGTGTATTTTAATTTTTCTGGTTATCAAATGAAGGCATAACACATTCATTTAATTTATCTTTTAATTAATGA
>NW_015655692.1:0-2178 GCF_001515625.1 Sinocyclocheilus rhinocerous | reverse complement strand
ACTCAGTTTTCAATTTTATAAAACACTTTTTGCAAAACACAACACCATTCTCTATGTAACACAAAAATCTAACAGGAATTGATATTATGGCAAAAGTTTTTGCAAATGTTTGCTTTGGGATGTCTTTGTGATATTTTGAATGCAGTGCTGCATTTTGCAAGCGATGTGAGGCATTTTGCATTTTGTGTGTGCAATTCTTTTGCAAGAGATGTGAGGCATTTTGCATTTTGTGTGTGCAATTCTTGGATTTGTGTGTAAAGTTTTGAAAAAAAGAGGCAAAGTTTTGAAAATGTAAGCAGTTGTAATACTTTTTGATAAGTATAAACTGCACAAACTGAAATACAGAAAATGTTTGCATTCATATTTTATCACAAATTATATGTGTTTATATGTAGTTTTTGTTTTGTTTTTTTGTGATAAAGTACAGTACAACTCGATACTTAACAGTTTCATTTCTTCTGGAAAGATTTCTATCTCTTATAAGATATATCTAATAGAAGCTATATTACAAATATGTATTAAATTCATTTTTAATTGAAAAATTATTTTAGAAATTCTTAAAATGAATGAAAACTGATATGAACTTAAAACATTTTTCGGTAACACTTTACAATAACAGTACATGAATTATCATGTACTAATACCTGAATTAAAGATATTAACACAAATATTGTAACTAATTCTTACAAAATAGCTGTTTCTTGCAGCACAAGTTTGGTAAGATTTTTGTGGTTTTACACTATCCAAAACTTTACCCTGATGCTTTCAAGAGCTACAATGAATTTAATTATGTTTGAAATCTTGTATTTACATCAGTTTTTGTTTCCTAAGCTGCTTGATGTGAGCAGAGAAACAAAGGCCAAACACTGTTAATGTGTTGAGTTGACGTGTGTTCTCTGATTGTCAGGCATCATTTCTCCTACAGTGAGCATGAAGAGATTTCCACAAAGATCAGCAGAACTGATGTGAGAGACAAACACGAGCTGCCCTTCAGACCGGAGCCGGAGCTGAAGGTGTTCAGGAGCATCAGGTCTCAGGACAGCAGTGCTGGAGTCCTGCAGAAGGACGGTCTGAACAGCTGGAGCAGTAGTCTGACTCTCTCATGAGGAGAAGTGAGGAGAGATCAGTGTTCAGAGCAGATCCACTCACTCTCTCCTCTGGATTCTCTCTAATGTCTCATATGGAGACCAACAGCACATGAGAGACTCCAATCATTCTCCACACTGAGCTTTACTCGCTCTCATCTGACATCTGCTCTGCTTTTCACCAACAACATCAGAAAAGAGTGCATGTGTGTTTTTACACAGCTGATATGCTTTAAACTGAGTAATCAAAGAAGTTGTATAATCTATGGTAATGTTCTTAGAACATTTTTAGAACAAAAAATGTCTAGCTGGGTGGTTCTCTGTGTGTTGACTCTGTGTAGTTTGACTGTATCATGAAGCTCCTGTGAGGACGCTGAACATCTGCTGATGGAGCTGCTCTATTCTGAGAGGAACAGAATCACTCAAATATGAGTTTGACTCTTTAACTCTTTATTCTCTGAAATGAGTCAGTAGAGTTGAACTAATGGAGAGATGAGGTTTGTTCACACTGAGACTCTCAGCAGTCATACTGACCTTCTGAATGATTCAATCAACTGTTGATCTGTGATGAGACGCAGTGAATGATTCATTCTGATGTGTGTCCTTCAGTATCTGTGACACTCACAGCTGTTGCTGAACCACTCTGACTGCTGTTTCTCTGAACAAAAAGCTGCAGATTTCTGTGAATATATGGATGGAGTTTTGAATGATAAACTACATTCATCCACGACGATACTGCATTTGGACTAATTTTAAAAACAAATCAAAGACCCACAAATCATTATGACTAAACTTCTGTAATAATAAACAGCATTATTGTATATGTAAAAACTGTAATATTTTGTTAATTGTATATTTGTGACCCTGGACCACAAAACGTCTCAGGTTACGTATGTAACCATGGTTCCTCGAGGGAACGAGACACTGCGTCGGAAAACGCTTTGGGAACGCCTTCTGTGACCACGCTCTGAATCACATGTGAAATCAGTCCAATAGCTGGGCGAGACGTCATGGGCGGGTGACGTCATGGCCAGGAAGCTATAAAAGTACGTGCGGCGGAGCCGGCGTCAGCTTCAGGAATGAAGCAAGCACC
>NW_015655691.1:8741-12322 GCF_001515625.1 Sinocyclocheilus rhinocerous | reverse complement strand
CAAGTCCCGCCGCCTCGGAGGGAACATCAGTGGGCTCCGCCGCTTCGTGAAGGCCAGAAGCGAGCTCCGCCGCCTCGGAGGGATCATCAGCGGGCTACGCCGCTTCGGGAAGGCCAGAAGCGAGTCCCGCTACCTCGGAGGGATCATCAGCGGGCTCCACCTCTTCAGGAAGGCCGGAAGCAAGCCCTGCCGCCTCGGGGGCTTTATGAGCAGGCACCCCCACCTCGGGGGGATGGTGAGTGGGTACCGCTACCTCAGGGCCTCTGCGAGCAGACCATGCCGCTCGCACCGACATCAGCGGAGGTTCCTGCACGCTGCGTATCAGCTCGCGACGCTCCAGGAACGGCTGTGAGGCACTGGATGTGGCAGACGAGGCCTCTGACAACCCTTGGATTGCCGCTTTGGCAGAACTGTGAGCAGGCTCCGCAGCTAACTCCACACTGATGGCTGAGCCGCTCAACTGCAGAGCCAGGTTGATGTAGTCCTCCAGCGCCTCCTCGGGGTGCCAGAATGGCATAAGGGATTTGAAGAGCTCATGAGCCGCTCAACTGCAGAGCCAGGTTGACGTAGTCCTCCAGCGCCTCCTCGGGGTGCCAGAATGGCATAAGGGATTTGAAAGGCTCGGTTAGGCCACCCCAGAAACAGACCCTTGAGCAGGTCCTCTCCATCGCCGACTGGCGAGCCACTCCCACGAAGTCCCTGGTGTAATCCTCAATGCACCGGTCTCCCTGGCGGACGTTAAGGAACTTTCCTGCTGGACCCATGTCTGGCGGTATTATACTGTCACGGCGCGGTAAGGGAACACACCGTGTAAACAAGGGTCTGGGTCCAAATGCAGGTCTTTATTAACTTAAGGGCAAACAAAGTAAAAACCAAAACGGAAACACAAACAGATATCAGAATCTGACAACAGAAAACAGAAAGAAACAGGGATATGACACAACTACGGCAACTTAGTGCTTGCATCAGTAACAAAGTAGAAACCAAAACAGAAACACAAACAGATATCAGAATCTGACAACAGGCTCAAAACAGAAACAGGGATATGACACAACTACGGCAACTTAGTGCTTGTATCAGTCCACATATCAACAACTAATAATACCTATACTGGAGCCAAACCTGAGAAAGGAGTCCAGAATATTCCACTGCATTCCTGGACACGTAACTTACGTAGTTGTGATTCATAGGCGGGGATGCTAATTGTGAATGAGCGTGCACACGAGCCCCATTTACGAATGATTGGAATTCAATAATAATAACGCTGCATACGTTTAGGACTTTCGTAAGCAGGGAGCCGATGTGTTTTTCACAGACATACACATATGGAAACAAAGTCGCCTTGAAGCTGTGCATCTTCCGAAGCTGAGCTGAAATTAAATAAATTTAGATTAAAATTAAAATGGATTCAATTTAGAATTTCTTTAGATATGGTTTAACACTATTTGCTTACAGTTGTTTTGTTTTTGATGAGAAATAAAACCAAAAGCTGTTTGTGGTGCACCATTCATCAGTGTCTTTGCAAATCTACACGATCACTATAAACTGACAGACAGTGATTGACCTCCTTTTGTCTCGATACATAAATACACGTTTGCATAGACGTAAGAAATATAAAACATAAGAAACGAGTCCAGAAAGCTCAGTGTGGACGTCAGCCAGACGTGTGTCCTCGTGTCTCTGCTTTTCTCAGCTCACTTTCTGAAGTCACTTCACTTTGAACTAAAATCAGGATTCTGCTGACTCTATATGAATGTTAGACACAGTATCTGAACTGATTCTGCTCAGGTGTTTCTATACTCGCCAGATTGATGTTTCCATCACATCGGCTCAATGTCTCCATCAGCTGGTGTTTATCTTTGGTCTGAAGAAGCTTCTGGAGGATGTCAGCAGGATCTTCACTCATTCCTGAAGACAACACTTCCAGATGCAGGTATAGATGTAGGAGTACGGCGTCGACACACGTGAGCTTGTTCTGCAGGAGAACATCCTTCAGTGTCTCTCCTGAACGCTGAGTTTCTCAAAAGATCTCCAGTGTGGAGCAGCATCTCTTTCACATGATGGACGCTCTGCTGCGGCGCTCAGACCTGCTGGTGAAGGATGAAGCTTTATTCTTGAAGCTCTGGAGAGATGATTCGAGACTAAGCTGATGAATTCAGAACAACAGAATCTCATTCGCTTCCTCTTGATCCCAGTGAAATACAGTTTCTCTCAGTGATCAGGAATGATCTAATAATGGTGTTTCATGTCATTCTTCTCCTGTCACAAGGTTCCTCGCTAACAGCAATCAGAACAGCTACACTAGCAGCATTCGCTTCAGCAACAGCTCGATTCTCAGCTGTAAGAATGAACACAATGTCTTTCATGTCTTCAGAAATGAGCTGCGGTGATTCCTGTGAACAACAGCATGGCTCTGCCGAACCCGTTCTGATGTCTAGAGTTTGAGATTTGTAGAGCGTCCAGAGTTTATCTGACGGCACAGAGTTTCATTTGGCTTCAGCTGCTTTACAGCCATTTCAGTTTAATCCAGTCTATTATTATCAATCAAGTTTTTTTTTACAATTCATGTTATTCATTATTGAGTGATTTCTCTCAGAGTGATTTTAATCTGTGTAACTATTTTAACAAAAAAATCTTAATTTTTAAAGTGGTCTTCAAAAATAATAATCTAATTCTTAGTATCTCTCAGTTTGATTCCTCTTTAACTGTTAAATGTTGAGATGTTTGTAAAAAAAAAAAAGAGTTTACACAAAGGGTTTATAAAAAACAAATTCACAATATCTTGACTATTTACTGTAAAGCCTATTACCCCGTAAATAAATTAATAAGTGGTCAATAAGTGGTCTATGGAAAACTGTATTCTCATTTTAAATAGCTTAAAAGAACTGAAGTTATACTCATAGAAAGCAAATTCATTATTCAGATTTGTTCATTTCACAGATGTTTTTTACTGAAAGCAACTTATGAGGAAAATTAAAAGCAATTTGTTGTAAGAGCCAGTAATTTTCATAATACTCGACTACAAATTTCAAGCATAAGCTCAATTAGTGCACAAGCTAAGATGTTTATAGTTTCATATGCTGCCATTTCTGATTTCTTTCAGATCCCAAACAGTTTACAGTTATCTAAGCAAATGCTTCAAATGACTGTGTGGCGAGGGGGGCATGGTTCAGCGAGGTCTGCAGCGGGAGAGAGAGTTGGGAGACGAGCGGTGAGTAAGTGGGTCAAATGCAAATGCCAAACACCTGTGTCTTGTTCCAGTAATTGGCGTGGAGAGACCGCATAAAGAGGCCCGGGAATGAGCTGGCAGGGAGAGAGAGACCGACTGCTGACTGGTGTGGAGACTGTGCCTGCTCTGGAGAGCCCTGTGATTTTGCATATGCAATTGTGCTATATTGAGCGCTGGTAGCGCGACGTTCTGTTTATTTGTTTGAAGCCGAATAAAATTACCAGCAGCAGTCAAGCCGACCCCGTCCTCTTCCTTCTCAAGTCATTGACTTTGTTACACTGGTGCCGAAACCCAGGAAGGAAGCAGGAGAGCCGCCGCCGTAATGCAAACTCCGACAAGTACGCCATTTGCG
>NW_015655691.1:0-2185 GCF_001515625.1 Sinocyclocheilus rhinocerous | reverse complement strand
AAGGGTTACTGACATAGACTAACATTTGAATTCATTTAGATATGATTTAACACTATTTGCTTAAAGTTGTTTTGTTTTTGATGAGAAATAAAACCAAAAGCTGTTTGTGGTGCACCATTCATCAGTGTCTTTGCAAATCTACACGATCACTATAAACTGACAGACAGTGATTGACCTCCTTTTGTCTCGATACATAAATACACGTTTGCATAGACGGGCGAATATAATCACCTGATTTTGTAAATGTGGCCAATTACATTTGCATTAAGAACCCAGTTTGCGTTTGTCTATAATTTTAATGAATAGCTTACATTTACAAAATGAGCCTACAATAACAGCATTTAAACCACTCAAAAAGAGCACGAAGTCTTTGCGCGTAGCTCTTACCATACAGGATTTTTAGAAAAGTGGGCAAAGCATAACGTGCACACACTTGAATACCGTTCTAGGGGTTCTCGTGGCACTTCTGAAAGAGCAGCCCATAGATGGAAATGGTGCATCCCAAAATGCTATGTTTGAGAAGTCATCAACTCAATCTAAGGTTTATAATGCTGGAGTGGCTTGCAGTAAATCTGTAGCTGAGGGAGCAAACATCCAGCTCTCAAACGAGAGGGAGCTCAACCTACAGCATGTTCCATGGTGGAACAGCTAGCAGTCATTCAGCTGAGGGAGCAAACCCTCAGTTCTCAATCCGAGACGGGGGCTCGACCTGCAGCATGTTCCAAAGCTGGAACAGCTAGCAATAATTTACTTAGCTGAGGGAGCAACACACCCAGTGCTCAGTCAAGAAGGGAGCTCTACCTACAGCATGTTCCAATGCTGGAACGGCTAGCAGTAGTTTACCTTAGCTGAGGGAGCACAAACCCAGCTCTCAACGAGAGGGGGCTCGACTTACAGCGCGATTGTAGAATCTGAAGGGTAAGCGTACTGAAAGCTAGCCTAACACTCAGCGCATCATAGAGGCAGAGGAAGGGCCTAATTCGCCTGATGCTGCTGGTTCCAGGTGCTCTGGAAAAACAGAGAACTGGACATATATCGACGAGTGAAATAAACACTGCAAGTCGAGCACCCGGTTTCTGAATCCAGCAGAGGACCTACACTAGAAAAAGGACAGAAACACTGCAAAGAAAGCTAGCAGAAAGGTTATACACACAACCACCAGTACAATAAATACACACACACACATATATAATATATATATATTTTGAAATGAATCGTACTCACCCACCATGGTTCCCGCGTCGGAGCCCTGTCCGAAGAAGCCTCTAGACCGGACCATCAGTAAGGTGGTCACTATGAAGCCATAGAACCAACCAAAACATCATAGGTCCAGTAGGAGACTGTTATGCAGGAAGTTCCCGCCTAACCTCGGTCAGGTGGAGAGATGGTGGTTACAGGGGAATTAGGAAAGGGAAGATAAGGGCAGATGTTAAACCCCCCCGAGGGAAATGAGTAGATACTCAAGTATCACTCTGATCCGGACGAAAGCGCTGACGTCTTGTCTGGATCACATCCCTTAGGTCTTGCCCACCTCCCTTTGACCCGTGATTCTTCCTACCCCTACCCGCAGGCGGGGGAGGAGCGCGAGTCGCGACACTAGCCTTCTGTGCTCGTCTCTGATCCTCAAACCAAGACGGGCCAGGACCCCTGGGTTGTTCGGGCTCAGACCTGGACCTTCGTGGAATGAAGGATTTGGAGGTCGCTGAGCGCGCCTTCGCCTCCCTGAACTTCTCGACCACTGTCTCAACAGAGGTACCAAAAAGTTCAGAGGGCGAAACCGGGGCATCAAGAAGGAAGCCCCTTTCTTTCCTCCCGATGTCTGCCAGGTTCACCCACAGATGCCTCTCCATCACTACCATAGCCCATGGATCTGCCCATGCCTGCTTAGTAGCACGGAGAGCGAGATCCGTGGTGCGGCGCAACTCAGCTACCTCATCAGGAGAAAGGCCCTCGCCTTTATCCAGGTCTTTCAGCAGGTCAGCCTGGTATGCCTAGAGCACCGCCATCGTGTGCAGCGAAGCAACAGCCTGACCTGCTGCTGCGTATGCCCTGCCATTCAAGCGAGATGTAATCTGAAGGGGCTTGGATGGCAAGGAGGGAGTTTTGAGAGAAGATGTTTCACCCATAGAGAGATAGCTGGCTAGCGTCTCTTCTACCGAGGGCATCCTCTCATAGCCGTTTTCGC
>NW_015655690.1:0-593 GCF_001515625.1 Sinocyclocheilus rhinocerous | reverse complement strand
CTTACCTTAATGGTGACAGTGAACTTTACACTCTGTATTTTTTTTTTGCCCACCAGCAATTTTCTGTAACAAATCACACCGACTGTTATTAAGGTAAAAAACATCATGACTCAAAACAGTACATGACAAAAACATAATGCAGGCAAAGTAATTTTACAAGACATGAAATACTTTCATTCACCACGCAGAACAGACTGCGGGTTGGGAGACAAGAGTGATAGGGAGCGGGGGCTGATCTCAGCGGTTTGCAGCGTTGAGCATTATAACCAATCACACACGTTTCTGTTGAGCTTATGACCGCAATGTCCAATCAAAGGAATTTTTATTCTTCACCGCTGAGTTGTTCAGTGAGCGCACTCTGAATTCTGAATCTTCATTTGCTAAAGTAGTGCAGTCAGCTTCAGTGATTATTTATAACAGTTTTTGCGAAAGTGCATACATCACATTAGACTGAATTCATGAACCGCTTGATTGTTCTTTGCTCGCTTTCTTTATAATTTATTCCCAGTTTGAATAACCGTTTTGTTTTAATGCTATTGAAATAACCAAATGTGAATCATATTGTTTTCATATTGTATTGTTATTATTGATTC
>NW_015655689.1:4275-9884 GCF_001515625.1 Sinocyclocheilus rhinocerous | reverse complement strand
GCCTCAGCAGCGGCGGGTCCTGAATCGCGGGAAGCAGATGGCTTCTCCTCTTTCTTCGAAAAGAGAGACAAACGAGAGCGGAGCTTTTCCCTTGGAAAATACGCTCGCAGTGCACGCTGATTACCCCCTCGGAGGCATCGCGTGCGTGCTCTTCGCCCAAACAAACAACGCATAGATCGTGTGTGTCATCAGATGTTAAACAACGTCAACACGGACGCACACATCCTTAAACGCTTTGCTAGTGCTCGCCATAATGAGATGAATAGATCGCTCTTACCACAGAAATGCACGCTTCAAACAAAACAGTCAATGAAGATGAAGAAGTGAATGATGTGTGCTCCCGGCGCCTATTTATACTATAGTCGCACCGGTAGTGACGTCATGGCTGTCGCCGGCCAACGAGTTTGTGTTTTTTCAATGTATGCTTCAGACACGGGTCACGACGAGGCGTTCCCCATAGCAACCCCTAGAGGACGCAGTTCGAAGTTCCCATAAAAGGGAACATCAAACATTTACATTTACATTTATTCATTTAGCAGATGCCTTTGTTCATGTATGTGTATATATATATACTGTATACTACCAGTCAAAAGTTTTTGAACAGTACGTTTTTTTATGTTTTTTAAAGAAGCCTTTTCTGCTCACCAAGCCTGCATTTATTGATGAAAGAAATAACCAAGCATTAAAAATGACCCAGCAACTTAGTTACAGAAAAACTACCTAGCACCTGAGTAAAAATATTAAAAATAATCCAGTAAAATGACCTAACAAGCTGTACCCAGCATTTGGGTTAAAAAAATAACCCAGCATTTTTTAGAGTGTTGTGTTTGAAAATATTTAACTGTATCAAAGGGCAACACAATAAAAATAATAATGTCTAAAAACACAGATTACATTCTGACATTGATATTGAAATGAATCTCCTCAAGCACCCCATAGAAGTGATTGTGAACCTTAGACTGGATCTGTTAATCAGTTTCTCTTTCTGATTGTGAAGTTGCTGTTTATCTGAGCTGTAGATCCTGAACTGAGAGACTGAAGAGTGTCATTGTTCTCTACAGGTTGAGGGATTGTGGAGTCACAGATGAAGGTTGTGCTGCTCTGTCTTCAGCTCTGAGATCAAACCCCTCACACCTGAGAGAACTAGATCTGTCATTTAATAAACTAGGAGCGTCAGGAGTGAAGCTGCTCTCTGATCTACTGAAGGATCCTCACTGTAAACTGGAGATACTCTGGTAAGATTATATAAATTATATAAATGCCAGCATCCTCCTAAATTTTGCTCCTTTGTTGATTATGAACAAAATGAAAACCAAAACTGTGTCATGAAGAAAGTGTCCTGTCAGTTAATTGAAAAGGATGCTGTTTTAATCTTCATTACATTCTTTCCAAAGTTTTTGACACAATTTTAAAATACTATAAGATATTATAGGTTGAGTGGATGATCTAAAAACAGCTGCTTTATATCATACAGATGTGTGTTGATGATTTGGGGTATTTACAAAAGAATGAAACAGTTCTGACATGTTCTATGATATTGAAACTAACCCCCTCAAAACACATGTAGAAGCAGGTCTGAACTGAGAGATGTTGCTGTGTTTGACTGAGCACTCATTGAGTAGCTCGCCAGTGTGTTAGATTTCTCCATTACATAAAATACATATATTTGACCAAAGTTTTGTTGGCAAAATAATTTATTGTTTAATTTAAAGTAGGATTGTAGCACAGTTCTTCAGTGGTGATGTTAACTTTCAGTCTTCAAAGAATCTTAAATCTTTCTAAAACTTGGTTTATACATCTGTAAATTGTCTTGGTGCCAGCAGAAGTGCACATTGACATTGCTAGACCGCTTTTCTCGTGTATATCACATTTTTTATAATTTGAGCGAACAGTGCGACTTAAAGGCAACATTGACTGCAAAGATGTGGAAAGAACCTCTATTTAAGTGTTTCAAAGAATATTGTAGGCTATATGGATTCATGTACATTCACTTCACTATTTCAGAAGTTTATGAGACTAACTTTCATTTCAAGAGTTTTGTTTTGTAAATTATGAATGAAAATATTTTAAATATACTGCATACATATTATACAAGTACATATAAGCTGGTAAAATATATATATCTTTTTTTTTATGCATTTGTATTTGTAAAGTATGTGTCTATTACAGAGTAAAACAAAACCTTTTTAAATAAAAAAAAAAATAAGTATTTGTATAGTAATATTAATTAACCTATGAACATTACAAGAGAAAATAAAATTCCATGCATTTCAGATCCTTTATGTAGTATTTCTATAATAAATGTGTACAGATGGTCAGTGAATTAAACAGAAATTAATATTATATTTTTGTATTTAATATACAACAATTATGTTACTTAAGGTTATATTCTTTAAATTTTAAGATGTTGATGAAATATTATTGAATGGTCATACTCTGTTGTTTGTTGGGTGAACAGGCAAACTAAAAAAAATGTAAAGAAAGACTGTATATTTCTTCAATTTTGAAATGGTGAGAAGTAATGTAATAAGAGCTGCATACTTCTTACTGTAGTCCTTGTCTTGAGTTGTAACTGAGTCGTCTTTTAATTAAACATTAAACATCCTCGTATAATTAAATATCCTGAATAGAAAATTAGTAATTTAATGTTGACTATATGATTCACCAAACTACTACTAAACGTCATTTCAGAGAATAGTACAATAGTAAGACTATAAATGCACACGCAGTCAGCAAGTCACAACAGTGCTGTGCAGGAGAAAGCATAGCTAACCAAGGCATATGAATATTAATGCTGAAGATAAATGAGTTACAAACAATAGATAGACCTTCCACTGGAGATCCATGTGGACAAACGAGATTTACCAGGAACTTCCTGAGGAACGCTGTTCCTTTATTATTCTCACTGTATGACCATTTAGTTCCCACATTTACAGACACAGATCTTCTGTGACCCTTTTGTTCTGATTTCATATAGACCCAGTTCTCTTATTTCATCACTCTACATCACTTTAGCAGGAGCGCGAGTGTGATGCTCGAATATGATTGAATAAATGAGTCTACTTACGAGTGAGCGGGGAAGGAAGTGAATGGATGAGATATCATTCGTAGTCTGTGTGTTTTGACTCAACATAATAAAGTTTGAATGCATTTAAATGTGAAGTGTAAACAGGACCACAGTTTCAGTTGATTGCGTCTGAGACACAATCACAATTCAGTGCATCTGACTAACAATAACTGAGATTTCACATCAGCTTTCAGCGCCTAAATCCTGGTTTATACTTATTATGGTTTACAAAAAGAGCAATTTTCTTGTGCATATGGTGTTTTCCCAGTAAAATGATCAACTGCACTATATATTATACTTTTATAGTTTGTTGTTTATATAATACATTATTAATTATTTTAGCATATATAGTATCTTTATTTTAATTTATTTTTTGTCTTTAACATAAAAAAATACATGAAAGTTGCCAAGGCTTCAGACTGGATCTGTTAATCATGAAGTTTCTGTTGATCTGAGCTGTAGATCCTGAACTGAGAGACTGAAGAGTGTCATTGTTCTCTACAGGTTGAGGGATTGTGGAGTCACAGATGAAGGTTGTGCTGCTCTGGCTTCAGCTCTGAGATCAAACCCCTCACACCTGAGAGATCTGAGTCTGACATTTAATAAACTAGGAGCGTCAGGAGTGAAGCTGCTCTCTGATCTACTGAAGGATCCTCGCTGTAACCTGGAGAAACTCTGGTAAGATTATATAAATCTGTCAGCATCCTCCTAAATTTTGCTCCTTTGTTGATTATGAAGAAAATGAAAACCAAAACTGTCATAAAGAAAGTGTCCTGTCAGTTAATTGAAAAGGATGCTGTTTTAATCTTCATTACATTCTTTCCAAAGTTTTTGACACAATTTTAAAATACTATAAGATATTATAGGTTGAGTGAATGATCTAAAAACAGCTGCTTTATATCATACAGATGTGTGTTGATGATTTGGGGTATTTACAAAAGAATTAAACAGTTCTGATATTTTCTATGATATTGAAACTAACCCCCTCAAAACACATGTAGAAGCAGGTCTGAACTGAGAGATGTTGCTGTGTTTGACTGAGCACTCATTGAGTAGCTCGCCAGTGTGTTAGATTTCTCCATTACATAAAATAAATACGTTTGACCAAAGTTTTGTTGGCAAACAAATTTATTGGTTAATTTAACAGGGTTTCTGCAGGATTTTTAAGCTCAAATTTAAGAGTTTTTAAGACCTTTTTTAAGACCTGCACAAATAAAATTAATACCATATGAGCGGGGTAGGGCAATGTCTATAGTACCATATTAAACTGTAAAATTACTATAAAAGCATAATTTATGGTTTAGATACAAGTTTTCACAAAAACTAAACATTTATAAAATGATAAACTTTACATTTCAGCCTTTAAACCACTTTTAAGAAAATAGATGAGTCAAAAGTATTAATTATTATATTAATTTAAACAATTATTATCAATAAATTATTATTAAATAACATAAATTAGGGGTGTGCGATATTAACAAAAAATTATATCTCAATAATTTTCTGGGATTTTATCGATAGCGATAATTAGACAATATTTTGATGAGTGTGTCATTGTGCTGACTTCTTAGGGACTGCCGTGGACAGCTTACTCCTGAAATTTTTTATATTCTTCATATTCTGTGTGGTCAGATCACAGCAGTGATATAAATTCGATAAAAAGCGATATTTTCAAGCCCAGTATCGTCGATATCAATACCAATACAGATACCTCTAAACTAAACTAAACTAAACTGATATTTTAAATTATTAAAAGAATATAATCAGTAATTATACTCACTTAATATTAGATTTTAAAGCCATGTTCTTTTAACATTTCATAGGCCTTTTTTGTTTACACTGTCAGAAATAAAATATACTATAATTGTATTTTAGCCCTTTACTGGGGCAGTAACCTCAAAGGTGCAACTATACCTCTAAAAGGGAGCATATTAGTACCATACAAGTATGCATGCTTTAAGGGTAGATAAGTTACAAAGGTGCACCTTTGAGGGTACCTCATGAAAAATAAACATGGTGTTACATAAGTACTAAAATGTATATTATTATTACCATGGTAAATTTGTGGTTACTGCAGTTTTACCACAAATACTGTGGTAACTGTAATAAAACCATGGTTAATTTTTGTAAAAGGCTGCCAGGCTGTTGTACCCCTAAAGGTGAAACTTTAGCATATTTATTTCTGACAAATTTATTAACAGCAATTACAGAACATAACACAATCCATCTGAACTTTTAACAACCAGTTTAAATAAATTTACTTGCACAAACTAGCCAATTTAAAACAAATATTACATGTACACAAAAGTTTGGAGTCAGTAAGATTTAGTAATATGTTTTAAGTCTCATGCTCACCAAGGCTGCACTTATTTAAAAAAAACAGTAAAAGCAACAATATTGTGAAATACAACAATTAAAAAGAACTATTTTCTATTTTAATATATTTTAAAATGTAATTTAAAATGCATCTGGGATCAAAGCTGTATTTTCAGCATCATTACTCCAGTCTTCAGTGTCACATGATCCTTCAGAAATCATTCTA
>NW_015655689.1:0-3930 GCF_001515625.1 Sinocyclocheilus rhinocerous | reverse complement strand
TTACCCGGACTCTGTTTTAATCATTCTCGGGGACTTTAATAAAGCAAATCTCTCCCGTGAACTGCCAAAATACAGACAGCACATCACATGTCCCACCAGAGACAGTAATATATTGGATCACTGTTACACCACAATAAAGAATGCATATCACTCTGTTCCACGAGCAGCTTTGGGGCTCTCTGATCACTGTTTAGTTCATCTTATACCGACCTACAGGCAGAAACTGAAATCAGCTAAACCTGTATTAAGGACTGTAAAAAGATGGACTAATGAAGCAGAGCAGGATTTACAAGCTTGTTTTGACCTCACTGATTGGAGTGTTTTTGAAGCTGCTGCCACCGATCTGGACGAGCTCACAGAGACTGTAACATCTTATATCAGTTTCTGTGAAGACATGTGCATTCCTACCAGGACTCATTTAACTTACAACAATGACAAACCATGGTTCACTGCAAAACTCAGACAGCATCCTTATTGAAATAAGGATTCAATTATCTTCCAGTGATTCCGCATCAGTGTGGAAAAGTCTAAAAGAAATCACCAATTACAAGACACCATCCCCCAGCACTGTGGAGAATCAACACCTGGCAGACGATCTGAACGAGTTCTACTGCAGGTTTGAAAAAACACCCCACACCCGCCCTGAACACCTCTCCACACAACCATTCACACCTCCAGCAACCCCCCTCTCCCCCACACCTGCAATTCAGATCAGTGAAGACGAGGTGCGCCAGGTCTTCCGGAAGCAGAAAAGGAAAAAAGCACCAGGCCCAGACTGTGTTACACCAGTCTGTCTGAAATCCTGTGCTGACCAGCTGGCCCCCATCTTCACACAGATCTTCAACAGATCACTGGAGCTGTGCGAAGTCCCTTCATGCTTCAAACGCTCCACCATCATCCCCATCCCAAAGAAATCCAAAATTACAGGACTTAATGACTACAGGCCTGTGGCTCTAACGTCTGTGGTCATGAAGTCTTTTGAAAAACTGGTGCTGGCCCACCTGAAGGACATCACTGGACCCTTGCTGGATCCTCTTCAGTTTGCCTACAGAGCAAACAGGTCTGTGGACGATGCAGTTAACATGGGACTGCATTATGTTCTGCAACATCTAGACAGACCAGGGACTTATGTGAGGATCCTGTTCGTGGACTTCAGCTCGGCCTTTAACACTATCATCCCAAACCTCCTCCTGCCCAAACTATCTCAGCTCTCCGTGCCCACCTCCGTCTGTCAGTGGATCAACAGCTTCCTGACAGACAGGCAGCAGCTAGTGAGGCTGGGAAAATACACATCCAGCACCCGTATAATCAGCACTGGAGCTCCTCAGGGCTGCGTCCTCTCCCCACTGCTCTTCTCCCTGTACACCAACGACTGCACCTCTAAAGACCCCTCTGTCAAGCTCCTGAAGTTTGCAGACGACACCACACTCATCGGCCTCATTCAGGACGGTGACGAGTCTGCTTACAGACAGGAGGTCGAGCAGCTGTCTGTCTGGTGCAGTCTCAACAACTTGGAGCTCAACACGCTCAAAACTGTGGAGATGATCGTGGACTTCAGGAGAAACCCCCCTGCACTCCCCCCACTCACCATCATGGACAGCACTGTGACTGCAGTGGAGTCATTCAGGTTCCTGGGCACCACAATCTCTCAGGACCTGAAGTGGGACACTCACATTGACTCCATTGTGAAAAAGGCCCAGCAGAGGTTGTATTTCCTTCGCCAGCTGAGGAAGTTCAACCTGTCACAGGAGCTGCTGAAACAGTTCTACTCCGCCATCATTTAATCTGTCCTCTGCACTTCTATAACTGTCTGGTTCAGCTCAGCTACCAAATCTGACCTCAGAAGACTACAGAGGGTAGTCCGGACTGCTGAGCGAATCATTGGTACAACCCTCCCTTCTCTCCAAGAACTGTACTTATCCAGAGTGAGCAAAAGGGCTGGCAGAATCACTCTGGACCCCTCACATCCAGCACACTCCCTCTTTGAACTGTTGCCATCTGGTCGACGCTACAGTGCTCTGAGCACCAGAACGGCCAGACACAGGAACAGTTTCTTCCCTCAGGCAATCCATCTCATGAACACTTAACAATAACTGTGGAACACACACTATTTATTCACTCATACACTTATTTATCTAACACACATACTCAGTCTATATTTCAATTTGCACATAATATACCTGTACATACAACTGTCTATTGTTCTATACCTGGACATACAATTGTCGATTGTCGATTTGTATATTTTTTATTCCTTATTTACTTGTTCTATTTTTTATTATCTGTGTTTTTTGTTCTGTCACTGTCATTCTGTTACACTGTGGAAGCTTCTGTCACGAAAACAAATTCCTCGTATGTGTAAACATACCTGGCAATAAAGCTCATTCTGATTCTGATTCTGATTCTGATTTATTAGGCTATTATTGCTGCTTTATGTTTGTGTGGAAACCGTGATGCATTTTTTCATAATTAATTTTATATATAGTAACAATGTTATGTAATGTAATGTAATAATGTGGCAATGGTTTCTTAAGATCTACTTATGCTTCTGATGCTTTTGGGAAACGCAGCCCTATTTGAACAAGCACTGTGAGCCATGCGAACGCTGTCTGTGATTGTTTGCTTCTGTCTTTCAGCATTTGCATATGTTCCGATGAGAAGGAGAAAATAACACAATTATTCGCTAATATAGTCTATTTTTCCACTTAGAAGCTTATTTTATGCACCGAATTTCTTGATAAATAAATAAAATAAATGGTTAAAAAAACGCACTTTAGAATCTATATTTTTATGTGAGGATCGATCCTTTCGATACAACGTCAGTATCGATACTTGAGGATCGATCCGCCCATCCCTACGAAACACCGTCCTGTTACTCAGAGACGCAAAACAGTGCTGTGGCTGTGTTTGGAATGATTTTTGTTGGAAAAATAGAGCAAAAACAGAAAATATGGTGTCTAAAACGTAAGTCTCTTAATATTAACTTTTTTTTATTGAACTGTTGTATAAAATCAATATCACATTTGTAATCATGCTGACTTTTGGAGAAAAAAAAATTTCACTCTTCGTGTGATATTAACTATAAAATTATATAAATATATAAATTTTCTGCCCCATATCTTGAATTATGTGAAAATTTTAAATGCATTTTAATAGACTGATTCATGCAGTGAAAGAACACACTCTAAATGCGAGCACTAGTCTAACCTACTAGACTTCATCACGTAATGTATGCGTGCACTCGATATACTCGATAATATCAAATCGCACATCGTTAAAACAATTACGATAGTATCGCAAACCATACATATGGCACACCCCTATACTGTTTAGATTTTTAAAATGCATTGTCTTCTTATCGATCTACCAGTTCACATTTAAAGCTCTGCATGTTTGCAGGGTAAAAACATGGGTCGATTTTTGCATTTGTCTGAAATCTAAACAAAACAACAGTTTTATTGAAAATGCACATCCATTCTCTGCCAGCAGGTGATGCTTTTGGCAGACCTATAACTATTTCCCCGGTAACAGCAGAACACAAAGCAATGCACTATATGCAGCACCGGACTTTGAACGTGCAGCGCTCATGAAATCATAGCCTTTTGAAGTTTAATCGTCACATTCAACATATCGCAATTCTGGTCTTTCCATCCCCAAATTTAAGACCTCTTGAAATCATAATTAAGACTTTCTTGTACAATTTAAGACTTTTTAAGACCCCACAGAAACCCTGTTTAAGGTAGGATTGTAGCACAGTTCTTCAGTGGTGATGTTTACTGTCAGTCTTCAAAGAATCTTAAATCCTTCTAAAACTTAGTTTATACATCCGCAAATTGGCTTGGTGTGAAAAATAATGTTTTTTTTTTGTTTGTTTTTTTTTAAACGAAGCATTAAAGGGGTCATATGATGCTTTTTTTAAAGATCATTATT
>NW_015655688.1:0-483 GCF_001515625.1 Sinocyclocheilus rhinocerous | reverse complement strand
CTCACAACTATAAACACAATCTCAAAACTACACACCAACTTGTGCCAACTTCAAACTTCCAGGTCAAAACCAAATAGTTTAGTCAAAAACATGTTCTCTTTGGTCAGACTCACACTTTGTCCTCAGATGATACTCCACTGCCTAGAGAACACTAGTGAGATCAGTTCAAAACACTGCTACTAAAACCTGCTTTTGGGAAACAGGACACCTTTTGCTTGTCAATGTCTGTTACAGTATACGGCATAAATAGAGGGATGCAGATACAGTAAAATTCAGCATTAAACTGTAAGAAAAGCTGTCTGTCATTACACTACTGTAAAGAGATCTTACAGTAAATGAAAAGCACTAGAAGAGAAAAGTTCAAAAACCAAACAACTGAATATACAGTAAACACACATTGGAATATACGGTCAGTTACTGTAAATAAATAAATAAATCCATTCATTCATTCATTCATTCATTCAGCATCCTCTGCCAATTTGC
>NW_015655687.1:0-472 GCF_001515625.1 Sinocyclocheilus rhinocerous | reverse complement strand
GTCGAAAGAGGGTACCGAGGTAGGACGAGGGGGGTGCAACCTCCTCTCCCCTCTAAGGAACCTGATGACCAGGTCGTGCTTACCAAAAGACTTACCATCAACTACATTGTGATGTGCGGCAATGGGGTGGAGAGAGACAGCCTTCGCTCCAACCTCTCTTGCAGGAAGGAAAGCACGAATCTGACCGAACATCTGCGGGTGCCATAGGGTGCCCCATCTCTGAGAAAGCAGATCCTTCCTCAGAGGAATGGGCCAAGGAGGGGCTGTCGCGAGGAGCATAAGTTCAGAGAACCATGTCCGGTTGGGCCAGTATGGCACAACTACCAGGACCTGCTCCTCGTCCTCCCTGACTTTGCACAGTGTCTGTGCGAGAAGGCTCACTGGGGGAAACGCATATTTGCGAAGGCCCCGGGGCCAGCTGTGCGCCAGTGCATCTGTGCCGAGGATGCCCTCGGTCAGGGAATAAAACAGC
>NW_015655686.1:1293-1432 GCF_001515625.1 Sinocyclocheilus rhinocerous | reverse complement strand
ACACCCCCATGTCATACCAAACCCTTATGACAGGGCTCCAGATTGGGACTAAAACGGTCACATTTGCGACCAAAAATATAAATTTGCGAGTGAAGTTTTTGCTGCGCCACTCGCTGGCGACTATATATATTTACATGTT
>NW_015655686.1:0-1240 GCF_001515625.1 Sinocyclocheilus rhinocerous | reverse complement strand
CATCTTTTGTTATGTTCACAAATTAAACTGATACGATGCGCATCAAAGTTTTAGTGGAAAAAAGAGTTTCAAACAGTCCTCATCTTTGCCGCACACAGTCTGCTAAACACAGCTTAGTTGTACAGCGCGAGAGAGAACGAAATGACAGAGACGTGTGAAGTGAAAGTGCAGAAAAGCAGCATCTATTTCGTGCACAACTTGAACAAACTACAACAAGTAAAGCTGTCAGTTGTGTGAATATAGGCAATATCATTAACAATTATAGTTTATAATCATTACTAATATGACTTCTTATTAACAAGATCTTAGTCTATGCTGTGTTCTGTTAATGCGTGAACTTCTTATTATCTGAAGCGCATTTGCCATCCAGTAATCGCAAAAAGTTTTGTGCTTTGTTACTTTTTAAAAAACAAAGTATCAGCTTGAAAATGATTCCAAATTCATAACGAAATTCAAACAATAAATAAAGCGCGATCGCTTTAGCGCCTCAGTTCAAGCGGCAAGTGAACCCATATAATCTTTCTCTTTACTACTAGTAGCTACATAATAAACATGAATAATATAAGAGAGCCTACAGTACAACTTACTGAAATGTCTCATGTAAAAGCTCATTCAGTGTTTCAAACTGCGGAAAACGTGTAAAGCTTGTAAACATTGCAACGTAATATACATTTACCTCAGAATAACCGTTCGTTGTCCATAAGCTCATCAGTCAGCTAGAAGAATAACTATAAAGAGGAGCATTTTGCTATATCAATGCGCTATTGCATATTAATATTTTTACTTAACCTGTTGTCTACATGATTCAACTCCTATAAAATTGCATTTTACTAATTAAGAAAAACAGACTGAAAGTGTGAAAGACATACACTCTTAAAATTAAAGGTGCTTAAAAGGTTCTTCACAGAACCATCTTTAAAGGACCATCTCTTTCTCAACTTTTTATAATCTGAAGAACCTTCTTTCACCACAAAGAACCTTTTGTGACACGTAAAGGTTCTTCAGATGTTAAAGGTTCTTTATGAAACCATTTAGACAAAAAAGGTTCTTCTATGGCATCGTGAAGCACCTTTATTTTTAAGAGTGTATGACAACATTTACAGGATGCATTGAACCCAAACTACACTCAGTGGCCAAGTGATGCTTATGGTCCATGATATTGGTACAAATTCTGTGTAATAAACAATTATTTGTAACTGTATATTTCAAGTTGGAAAAGACATTTAGTTCCCACTTTAAG
>NW_015655685.1:1088-1324 GCF_001515625.1 Sinocyclocheilus rhinocerous | reverse complement strand
TTGGAGCGGTGAGGTACGAGGATGTGTGCACATACACACATAAGAGAGAGCGCGAGTGTCACACACACACGCGCGCGGTCTTTCCGTACATCACTCAAACGGTGTTTTTTTTTTTAAATGCCTGATTTTGAACAGATGTAAACACAGGAGGGTTGCTTAAAAGTATAGACGTGATACAAGCTAAATTTAATTATTGTACTAAATCGCAGAAAAGTAGGCTACAGTACGTACTTTAG
>NW_015655685.1:0-219 GCF_001515625.1 Sinocyclocheilus rhinocerous | reverse complement strand
GACTAGAAACACATCTGTTCACCTTTATTTGACCCTCTAACTCTAGCACTTTCTATTCTATTTTAATTCTACTTTATCTATATTTATCTTCTTTTTTTTATTTTAAAAAACAAAACAAAAAACAAACACTAGCTTTCTATTTTATCTACTTGTTTTTCTTTGTGTGTGTATATAATATATATGTATGTGTGTATATATATATATATATATATATATATA
>NW_015655684.1:654-1056 GCF_001515625.1 Sinocyclocheilus rhinocerous | reverse complement strand
AACAGAGCAGATTTACAACACCTTTACACAACAGAACTGCTTAACGTACACATTTGAACAACTGTACACTGCCTTTTTGTAACAGAGCAGACTTACACAACAGAGCAGTCCTACTCCACATTTACTTTACAGTGCACCTTTACGCAACAGATCAGTTTTACAAAACAGAGATTTACAACACCTTTACACAACAGAACAAATTTACACCACCTTTATGTAAAAGGTTTACACAACAGAGCAGTTCTACAACACATTTACTTTACAGAGTACCTTTACACAACAGTTAAATCACCTTTACACAACAGGGGTGCGTTTCCCAAAAGCATCGTTAGCTAACTATGGTAGCTAGTTCCATTGAAATCTATTGGTAACGACAGAACTTGCGACCATAGTTGCTTTTGG
>NW_015655684.1:0-579 GCF_001515625.1 Sinocyclocheilus rhinocerous | reverse complement strand
GTAATAACCCAAGTAATCCATACATACAAATAAAACAAAACAAATAATTTCAGGAATGAAGTTATGTGTAATAAAATGGAATGACACAGAGAAAAAGTATTGAACTACTGAAATTTATTTAAGTAAGCAATAAGGTACTGTCAGTGTTGTGGACTTGTGTTTCCTTGTTTTACCCCGTCTTAGTTCCTGTTTTCCTTTTTTGGTCTTGTTTCCTGTTCCTGTCTTCATTGTGTTAATTTGGTTCCAGCTGTGTTTTCCCTCATGTCGTCATGTTCATTAATTCCAGGTGTTCCCTCATTAGTTTCCTTGTCTACTTAAGACCTGCATTTCCCTGTGTTTACTTTCCTTGTCTACTTAAGACCTGCGTTTCCCTGTATCTAGCGTCGGCTGTTAAATGTCATCCCAGAGTTCCTGTGTTTGTAAACCTTTGCTTGTTGGATTCAAATCTAAATCGAAGAATTCTCCTGCGTCTCCTCGTTCCTTCCCCGAGTGATCGTGACAGGTACGAGTGGCCATGCTGTATCAGGGCTGAAGGGTAGTGATGGAAAAATGAAGCTTTGCGAAGCACCGAGGCTTTTC
>NW_015655683.1:282-528 GCF_001515625.1 Sinocyclocheilus rhinocerous | reverse complement strand
ATTTAATCCAAGCCTTCCGTACACCCGTTGTGTCTGCCTCCCACAATCCCATGGCACGGCCCGCTATCTTCTCCAGTGAGGCGGCGGATTGTGGTGGCTTCTTGTTACAATGTTCCCTATACTTCGAGATGCAGTCACAAGCCTTTCCCAATGACCGCGCCAAAGTTGCCTTCATGATCTCTCATCTCGCTGGCCGCGCTCTTCACTGGGCCCAGTCCATGTGGGAGAGTAACAGTCAGGCCATTC
>NW_015655683.1:0-258 GCF_001515625.1 Sinocyclocheilus rhinocerous | reverse complement strand
CCATTCGCACTCTATAGACTTTCACCGCCCACTTCAAGGAGGTGTTTAGTCACGCTGCGGCTGAGATCTCCATTCATGACCAGCTCTTCCGCATCCGTCAGGGCAAGGCCTCCGTGAGCGAGTATGCCATCAAATTCCGCACTCTGGCGGTGACGAGTGGATGGAATGAGGTGGCCTTACTGACCGTGTTCCGGCAAAGGCTGAAATGTCCTCAATATCCTCACCATCCAAGGAAAGCCGTTGGGTCGTGGGAAGATC
>NW_015655682.1:0-812 GCF_001515625.1 Sinocyclocheilus rhinocerous | reverse complement strand
TTAGCACTGAAAAGGCATGGACACAGTTATTTTTGCACCTGACCTCATTGAATATGCATTTGTAAGAGTTTTCCCATTATTTAACGCCCAAAAAAGCATGTCTTAAACTATTTTGCACCTGTGTCATAAGGAGATCACCCACATGATAAGCATCAGCTCTGCTTATTTGCGACTATGCTAATTTGCACTGCTCTTGGTATATTGCGTTGGTTGATATGTAAATGAGATGTTGCACCTGTTTTCTTTAATTTGCGCGTTGTCAGTAAATCACCCGCAGAAATTTCCATGGCCATCGGCGCTGTTTTGGAATTGCGGTCTCGCTCTAATTTGCCCTGTTTAGTAAATCTGACCCTACATGCTTTTAAAATGGCCATTTTATCATTTAAAAAACTTGTAATTTAATAATTAAAAATAACTGCATTTCACAGACTATTTTTCCAAGTTTTTCCATGGTATTGTTTGCAGTATCTTGAAGTACCATTTAAAATATGGTATATTAATACAGTAATCATTCTGTATGATTTATATTTCAATGTTATCATCATATTGAAGTCATCATCTGACACTATCAATATGATTCCAGCTGGATACTTTTTTTTTTTTGCAAAAGTTACCTTTTTCTCCATATTAAAAGTTGTTTGACAGCTGAATTTGAGTGTATATATATTTCAGAAACAGTCTTGCAAACTATGCACTATGTGCATTTATGACAAATATGCCACAATATCTTTGAAAACTGGTGTATGTAAATGGACATTTAGGAACAATGAGGTGGTATCCCAAAACATCCCAAGGGTATTTTGAGTGAGGAG
>NW_015655681.1:0-518 GCF_001515625.1 Sinocyclocheilus rhinocerous | reverse complement strand
TTAACTACATAAACACTTAAACTAGTCTAACATTCTACATAAACATACACACGCTCATAAAGTTGGTATAGGAAAAGGGTTAAACCTTTTACTGTGCATTGTGTCTCTTCCTATGGAAAATGTACTGATTTTCTCCACCCACATTCCTTTGGGCAATATAACCAGTGATATCAACATTGGTTGCCATGGAACCAGAGGCCTGTTCTGCCCCTCTGAGGTGCCAGATGCATTTCGGGGGAAGGGCCCATAGACCCTCGTAATTGGCCCCTTGGCCAGGTGAGGGGGCGCCAGATATCATTTGTTAAATACAACAAAAAGTTGTGTGTCCGATTGAATGAAAAATGGTGTGTCTGATTGGTCCAGATGCTACAATATACTGTCATACAGATATTTGTAATATTATAAAAAAAATTTGTCCATCAATGGTGGCAATCAATAGGCTAATTTCTAATGAAAAGACCAATTTATATGATATATTTTAATGTAGGCTTTTATTCATATGTAAACATTGTGAGATA
>NW_015655680.1:614-1357 GCF_001515625.1 Sinocyclocheilus rhinocerous | reverse complement strand
CTTCAAATTGGACGAGTCTGGGCCACGCCCACGCTGAGGCAGCACACACGGGGGCTGACTGCTCTCGCTATGAGAGCATTAAGTCTAGCTAAGCATTATTTGAAAACATTTTCAAAAGAGAGCAAAATTCCTCTTCTGAGTGTGGGGTCCCCAAATGGCGACCAGCCGCTTGAATTAATCCAACCCCTTGTCATGCAGGCTGAGGCCTGGCAGGCCATCGACCCAATTTCCTGCGACATACCTCTGATATTGTCCTTCCTGCAGGAGGTGTGGGATAAGGGTCGTGGCCCTTCCACGCTCAAGGTCTATGTAGCAGCCATTGCAGCCTCACACGCTCCAATAGCTGGCCAGTAAGTGGGCAGGAACAACCTAGTTGTTCGCTTTTTGAAAGGGTCTAGGAGGCTCAACCCGCCTCGCCCTATCATCGTCCCTACATGGGACCTGCCCACGGTGTTGAGGGCTCTTAAGAGCCTTCCTTTCGAGCCGCTACAGTCCGTTGACCTTCGTCCCCTGACGCTTAAGACTGCTCTGCTACTAGCATTAGCATCGGTAAGCGTATGGGAGATCTGCAGGTGCTATCAGTGAGCTCCACCTGCCTCGAATTCGGGCCCGACGACTCTAAGGTCGTCCTGAAACCAAGGCACGGTTATGTACCTAAAGTGCTCTCTACTCCATTTAGAGCACAGGTGATAACTCTATCGGCGCTTCCTCCTTCGGAGCAAGACCAAGAGTTGAACTTACTC
>NW_015655680.1:0-169 GCF_001515625.1 Sinocyclocheilus rhinocerous | reverse complement strand
TTTGCCTCCTTCATGTACGCTCTTGGCCCTCAGTGAGTTCCGAGGCTGTACTGAATTATTTCGGGACGATGATACAAGGCTGGGCCGACCTCTCTGTGTTTAGCCCTACTGCCTTTTGCGGGGGTTCCCTGCAAAATACTTGGTCCCTCTGGGCCCCCTTGGGTGCTTA
>NW_015655679.1:0-483 GCF_001515625.1 Sinocyclocheilus rhinocerous | reverse complement strand
GATGAGTGGGATGTTGTTTGTCAGATTGTTTTGCCTATTGCCTACCGAGAACAAGTGTTGAAACTGGCACATGATCATGAGTTATCAGGTCACTTGGGGGTGACAAAAACTTATAATCGCATCCTCAAACATTTCTTTTGGCCTGGTTTGAAAAAAGATGTATCTCAGCATTGTCGCTCTTGTCATGTATGTCAGGTCACGGGAAAACCAAATCAAAAGATTCCACCGGCTCCATTAATTCCAATTCCTGTTATTTGCGAACCGTTTGAACATGTAATTTTGGACTGTGTGGGCCCTTTGCCTAAATCGAAGGCAGGTAATCAATTCTTGTTGACCATTATGTGTTCCGCAACTCGTTTTCCCGAAGCCATTCCATTGAGAAAAATCACTGCACCTGTCATTATTAAAGCATTGATCAAATTATTTTCTACGTTTGGACTGCCAAAAGTTGTACAGACCGATCAGGGAACGAACTTTCTTTCG
>NW_015655678.1:369-624 GCF_001515625.1 Sinocyclocheilus rhinocerous | reverse complement strand
AGTTTAGGACACAGAATAGGACACATGCTTATTCGATAACTGTTTCATTTCCTATTTGGCTTTGTATATGCTTTATTTTTTTAAGATGCCAGTGTTTCCTGTCAATAACTATAGAAAGATTTGATGTCAAAACCAGTATCATTAAAATATTTCTTATTATGCTTTGAAATGAAAATTAGGCTGTGTTTTACTTACTCCCGAGGCATCCTAGGTGTATATGACTTTCTTCTTTCAGAGGAATCCAGAGTTATATTA
>NW_015655678.1:0-197 GCF_001515625.1 Sinocyclocheilus rhinocerous | reverse complement strand
GTGAACAAAGGCCTTCTGTAGCGAATCGATGCGTTTTTGTAAGAAAAATTTCCATATTCAAAACGTAATTATCACTTTAATGTAGCTTGCGCTCACTGTTGTAAACAGAAGCAGCTCCGGGGGAATGACGTATGAGTTCAGCGTTTAAATACTGTCATCTGTAACCTATTACATTTCCAAAGTAACCTTCCCAACAC
>NW_015655677.1:0-3953 GCF_001515625.1 Sinocyclocheilus rhinocerous | reverse complement strand
GAAAACTGACCACCCTATGTTAGCCCCAGGAGTTGTCCAAGGATTTGATAACACATACCCATTGTACTTTTCTGGCAGAGTCCCCGGTAAAATGTTAACATTCCTTTTTCTTTCTACTCTCTCCCTTGGGTTCACTGCTTGGTAAATACACAGATGTCCCTACATTCATTAATGCTGGATAACAACATCCTGACCATCCTTTTCCTGGCAGATGATGAAATGCTCTGTCTCCACACACCCATACTGCTGCAGGAGACGTGTCGCTCGGCCTGCTGAATGGTCATGTGAAGTTTGTCGCTGTCCCTCCGATTATCACCGTGCAGTTGTTCGCTGTTCCATTCTTCATCTCAATCCTGATCCTGCAGTCAGACCATCCTGCCTTCAGTTTCAATCTCGGTTTTGTCAAGCAGACGCACACATCCCCCTGCGTATGTATTACTCTCAGTGGTGGAATCATCATTTCTGGTTTGTCGTCCCACTGTGTCTTTTTGCAGTCAATCTCAGGCCTCTTCCTCGGTACCCTCCCTCTCTGTATATCATCCGCAGCCATCAATATCTCAGTCATTTGTTGCGGTATCAGACATCTGGTTTCTGTTAAAGTTGCTACAGTCAATGGGGCCGCTTTCCACGAGTGGGACATTTGCAGACATAGCCAGCAACTCGTGTTTATCTCCAACTCCTTTTTCTGCAGCACCGCCAGGGTGCACGCTTTGTTTCCTTGGCACTTTGTCATGGCCCTTCGCACTTCAGGATTCACTCCGCCTCTCCCTGCTCCTCCGTCTCCCATCCATGCTATTTCTTCCTTTGTGGCTGGTTGAAAAGCAGGTTCAACGTGGGGTTTCACTGGCTCTGGAGCTGGTTTTCCCACAATAATGCTAAAAGTCTCATACCAGTCGTCCCCTGTCTTGTCAACACCGCAATAGTACTTGCCTTGGTCTGAAGCTCTCACACGGATTATTGTGACTGTCATGCCGTCTCCGTTGTGGCCTCGCTTATTCCTCTTCGCCACCTTAAATCTTTCATCCATTCCATAGTATGCAGGTTGATCATACGCTTTCACTTCACTCCATTTACATGAGTCTCTGCAAAAATAAACGTGCGCATAGTCAGCATTGTTTACACCACCATACCCAGGTTTTCCGCAGTACGGACAGTTCTTCACATATGGATTGCAGTCGAACTTTACGCTGGATCCTTCTGTTACCGTGACTATGTTCTCATCCATCCCCTTCGTTGGTATCACCATTGTCAATGTTGATCTTTTTATGCGTCGATGGTCAGTACCATTGGATGAAAAGTTCACAGTCATATCGGCCCATCCTCCCGTTTCTTGTATCAACTCTGCAGTCAGGTAGAAGGTGATCGAACAAATAATCGTACCCAGCACAGTCAATATGCATGTTGTACCTCTTATTCCCCACAGTCCGTGTAGTCTGAATGGGTGCCACGGCTTCACTTGTTTCCTCACAGCATTTAGGCAATTTGTTTTTTATTGTAGCATTTTGTCTCTCAATTGCCCCGCCCGAAGCTGGGTGGTAACTGCAACGTGTCTTCATGTCAATTCCCAAAAACTTACCCACTTGTTTTATTGTCTCATTAACAAAATGTGTTCCATTGTCTGAGCTGATTTTTCGTGGAATTCCCCATCTAGGGTCTATTTCAGTCAGCAGGGCCTTTGCTACGGCTGCTGCGTCCTGTTTGGACGTTGGGAAGACTTCCACTCATTTGGACCACATATCAACCATTACCAAACAATATTTCTTCCCTTCACATGGGGACAGTTCGATAAAGTCCATTTGTAGATATTCAAAAGGCCCTGACGGTGCCGGCTGGGATACTTGGGACATTTTTATACCTCTTGCCACATTGTGAGTGTTACAAATGACACATCTTTTACAAACATTTTCTGCAAATGTTGTAAAGCCCTCTGTAAACCATAATTCTTTCATTTGTGTAACCATTCCCCCTTTCGATGCATGGTCCTTCGAGGTGGACAAAAAGTGTAGAGGTAAACAAGGCTTGCCATCACAGCTCATCCAGACACCATCATTCAATTTACAGCCGCAGTGTTTCCGCTGGTCTTTTTTTGCCCCTGAGGCAAAGGCCTGCATGCTCTGTAAAGAAGAATAAATGTCAGGGTTATTTTCAGATAGCATAGTACACTCTGTTTCTTTTGTCTGCTTAGCCACTGCAGCCTTCGCAGCTGCGTCTGCTCTGGCGTTTCCTGTAGACACAAAATCTTTGTTATTTGTGTGTGCTGCACATTTACAAATGGCTATCTTTTCTGGCAGCAAGATAGCCTCCAGCAATGCTGCCACAAGAGGAGCATTCAATATTGGGCGCCCATCTGACTTTAAAAATTTTCTGTGTTTCCACAGTGCTCCAAAGTCATGTGTAGCTCCAAATGAGTAACGCTAATCCATGTAAATAGTGACGCATTTATCTGTCATGAGTTTACACGCCTCTGTTAGGGCCACAAGCTCCGCTGCTTGTGCTGAATAATTTGATGGCAATGAGCCAGAAGCCACAACTTCAAATTCAGTCGTTACAGCATAGCCAACTTTATTCAGGCCTGTTTGTGGATCTTTGAAAGCTGAGCCATCCAGAAAGAGGACATTTTCGCAGTTTTCGAGTGGTACGTCAGAAAGATCTGGACGTGGCGTACATACCTGTTCAAGTGTGGTTAAGCAACAATGGTGCTCCTCCCCATCTGCTTCCGTCGGAAGGAGAGTAGCAGCATTCAGCGTCGTGCATCGTTTAATAGTGATATTCGGCATATCAAGCAATATAGTGTGATATCGTAACCACCGAGCTGTTGATAAATGCGATGTTTTCTGTTCTTGCAAAATCATGGACACTGCGTGTGGCACCATCAATGTCAGGTCAGAGTAACCTACAAATTCTTCAGAACCACCTAGCCGTTGATAAATGCAATGTTTTCTGTTCGTGCAAAATCATGGACACTGCGTGTGGCACCATCAATGTCAGGTCAGAGTAGCCTACAAATTCTCTAGACGCCATTACGGCCTGTTCAGCAGATGCCACCGCCCTCAGACAGTGTGGCAGGCCTGCTGCAACTGGATCTAGTTTGCTTGGAAAAATAGGCCACAGGTCTCAATCTGTCTCCATGATTTTGCAATAACACAGAAGTCATAAATCCATTTTTCTCATCTACCATCTGAACAAAAGGCTTAGTTGGTACTGGCAGGCCCAAAGTTGGCGCCAGAGACAGCTGAACTTTCATGTTTACAAATGCCTCCTCTGCCTTTTCTGTCCACTCAATTTTGTCACATGACTTCAACCCCTTCCCTATTGTTAGGGCTCTCAGGCGCTGCTCGAGAATTGCATAATTTGGAATAAATGTTCGACAATAGGAACACATTCCCAAAAATGACAGCATTTGTTTCTTTGTGAGTGGTTTTGGTACATCTTTTATAGCCTTAACCCTTTTGTCAGAAAGAGATTTGCTATTGGGTGTTATTACATGCCCTAAAAATGTAACCTGCTGCTTCGCAAACTGCAGCTTCGCCATACTGACCTTGTGGCCCTCCTGAGCCAGATGCTTCAGGAAAGTCACAGTATCAGTCACACACGTAGACTCATCTCTAGCACACAGGCAAAGGTCATCCACATATTGTAACAAAGCAGTTCCAGCTGTCAGGGTCAAAGGCTCCAGACTTCTTCGAAGTGCTTCGCTATACAGAGTTGGTGATTCTCCATACCCCTGACTTAAACGTGTAAATTTGTAGCCTCTGCCATTAAATTCAAAAGCAAACCAAAATTGGCTGTCTTTATCCACTGGCACGCTAAAAAATGCATTAGCCAAATCTACCACTCAGAAAAATGCTGCATCTTGTGGTATTTGTGACAGGATTGTGTATGGATTTGGCACCAATGGAGCCCTTTGCCTGACAGCTGCATTTACTGCCTGTAAATCTTGTACAAAACGCCAC
>NW_015655676.1:733-979 GCF_001515625.1 Sinocyclocheilus rhinocerous | reverse complement strand
CAAAATCCAAAATATTGCCAAACAGGCGCTTTTGCATTTAGTTTCTGAACTAAATCATCTGCCATCGTCTTGTCTGTCTCACCTCACTCTTCTTGTCAGTCAGTTCGACTCTCTCTCCTCACTGGATAAATGAAATCTGATCTGTGATGCGACTGTCCTTCGGCACGCTGCATTGAGCAGCCGCGTTCAGTTTTTAATTGTAGTGTCTGTTCTTTTACTGAACTAAATGATTTTTATTACTATAAA
>NW_015655676.1:0-250 GCF_001515625.1 Sinocyclocheilus rhinocerous | reverse complement strand
AATCAAACATGATTAACATTAATAATGACAGACAGCAGCAGGTAAATAAGGCTGCTGTCCCTTTAAGACCGACTGCACGGATCCAATATACTGAAACACATCCGGTTTTCACCCAAGTGTTTTACATTTATTTAACATATAACCGACTGTGTTTACTTGAATACGCCACACGACGGGCATTATGGCATAACTGTGTGCTTATTTGACCGTTCAAGCACAATAAAACACGAAAGAGATCTGTTTTCGCGAT
>NW_015655675.1:615-946 GCF_001515625.1 Sinocyclocheilus rhinocerous | reverse complement strand
CTGGAAAGGTCAGTATAGTCACTATACTAGTCAGTTGCAGGACAACTGAATGAGTTTCATGAAAGCGGCAGTTTTTGAGGAAAACTAACTTTTCCCTCAGACCGTTGTAGCAATAGCCTATAATTAGATTTTACATTTACTTTCTTCATATGTTTTAATTTCATTGATATTGATAATGGTTTACGTTTTAAAAGTAAGTGAAAAGTACTTACCACAGGAAAACTCGCAGCTGACGTCTGGCGATTCACTCAGAGGGGAAGTCCGTTATGCGCGCACCAGACACAAGCCTGTTTTATATAACCTCTGCCAGGTTGTTGCGCGGGCTTTGCGC
>NW_015655675.1:404-559 GCF_001515625.1 Sinocyclocheilus rhinocerous | reverse complement strand
GGCGGCGGAGCAGGTGGCTGAGGAGCCCGAGGCGGAGACGGAGAGCCAACGAGCCAGGGGGATGCAGAGAATCCGGGGGGCCAGGGTGGAACCGAGGGCTCTGGCGACCGAGGTGGAGATCAGGAGATCCGCGGCGGAGCCGGAGCGACTGGGGA
>NW_015655675.1:0-185 GCF_001515625.1 Sinocyclocheilus rhinocerous | reverse complement strand
AGCCGAGGTGGAGCCGCTGGGTCGACGGGCCGAGGCGGAGTCCGGGCCTCGGAGGCTGGAGGCGGAGGTGAGGGATTCTCCAGCCATGGCGACGCTGGAGGATGGCAGACCCACGGAGCTCGCATCGTAATGATGGTGGACTGAGGGTGAGCAGAGGGGCTGCCAGACGACAGCGGTGGAGGAGG
>NW_015655674.1:0-1681 GCF_001515625.1 Sinocyclocheilus rhinocerous | reverse complement strand
CAAATTGCCAGAGTTTTGAGAATGCAGCGGACGTGGAGGACTATAGTAATAAGAGCTTATAAGAGCTTGTTGAAATACTGAGGTGCTAAACCACTCAGGGCTGTATAAGTAATAAGCAAGATTTTAAAATCTAAATGATGTTTAATAGGGAGCCAGTGCAGTGTTGACAGAACCGGGCTAATATGGTCATACTTCCTGGTTCTAGTAAGAACTCTAGCTGCTGCATTTTGGACCAGCTGGAGTTTGTTTATTAAGCGTGCAGAACAACCACCCAATAAAGCATTACAATAATCTAACCTTGAGGTCATAAACGCATGGATTAACATTTCTGCATTTGACATTGAGAGAATAGGTCGTAATTTAGATATATTTTTGAGATGGAAAAATGCAGTTTTACAAATGCTAGAAACGTGGCTTTCTAACGAAAGATTGCTATCAAATAGCACACCTAGGTTCCTAACTGATGACGAAGAATTGACAGAGCAGCCATCAAGTCTTAGAGAGTGTTCTAGGTTATTATATGCAGAGTTTTTAGGTCCTATAATTAACACCTCTGTTTTTTCAGAATTTAGCAGTAAGAAATTACTCATCATCCAGTTTTTTTTATATCGACTATGCATTCCGCTAGTTTTTCAAATTGGTATGTTTCGCCGGGCTGCGAAGAAATATAGAGCTGAGTATCATCAGCATAACAGTGAAAGCTAACACCGTGTTTCCTGATGATATCTCCCAAGGGTAACATGTAAAGCGTGAAGAGTAATGGCCCTAGTACTGAGCCTTGAGGTACTCCATACTGCACTTGTGATCGATATGATACCTCTTCATTCACTGCTACGAATTGATGGCGGTCAGATAAGTACGATTTGAACCATGCTAATGCACTTCTATTAATGCCAACAAAGTTTTCTAGTCTATGCAAAAGAATGTTGTGGTCAATAGTGTCAAACGCAGCGCTAAGATCCAATAGCACTAATAGAGAGATACAACCACAATCAGATGATAAGAGCAGGTCATTTGTAACTCTAATGAGAGCAGTCTCGGTACTATGATACGGTCTAAATCCTGACTGGAAATCGTCACAGATACCATTTTTCTCTAAGAAGGAATATAATTGTGAGGATACTACCTTTTCTAGTATCTTGGACAGAAAAGGGAGATTCGGGATTGGTCTGTAATTAACTAGTTCTTTGGGCTCAAGTTGTGTTTTTTTAATGAGAGGCTTAATAACAGCCAGTTTGAAGGTTTTGGGGACATATCCTAATGACAATGACGAATTTATAATAGACAGAAGAGGATCTATGACTTTTGGAAGCACCTCTTTTAGGAGCTTAGATGGAATAGGGTCTAACATACATGTTTTTGGTTTAGATGATTTAACAACTTTATACAATTCTTCCTCTCCTATAGTAGAGAATGAGTGGAACTGTTCCTCAGGCGATCTATAGCAAGCTATCTGATGCGATACTATAGCTGATGGCTGCATGGTTACAATTTTATCTCTAATAGTATCGATCTTGGAAGTAAAGTAGTTCATAAAGTCATTACTGCTGTGCTGATACGGATTTGGATGCGACTAGCTCAGGGAGTCCTGTACATTGTTCGGTTCCGGTTACAGAGCCTGGGTGACTGTGAGGCGGTTCCGATCAAAACATTAAACAGGTTCTCCCCACTCAGTGACGCA
>NW_015655673.1:0-893 GCF_001515625.1 Sinocyclocheilus rhinocerous | reverse complement strand
TGGATTTTTGTCTAAAAAAAAACAAAAAAACATGGGAATTTGCTGATACATGCACGGCCGCATTAACCATTGGGCTAGGTGGGGCTGAAGCCCCGGTGCCCGAGCTAGGAGGGGGGCCGTGATTGGCTGGTAGCTTGACTGACGGACATCGGTAGCGCCGATCGCAAAAAACCCACCACGCCCCTCACTTTTTAGCGCTATTATTTAGTGGAGTTTTCCGTAAATTCCATGCATTACCATTAGAGATTAAAACGTCACATTTGAATTTGTTTTACCAATCAAATGCATTTATTATATATTTTATCTTTGAACAAACTGTGCACGCATGCAGCCTATCTATCAAGCTATCTTCGATAAGTAAAAATGTAAACTATTCTAATAAAAAAAAAATAGTGAGAGAAAAAAATGAAGAGAGAGGGGAAAACATGAGTGAGTCACTAAAATCCAGAGCTAGTTTATTTTACTAAAGCGGATGATGGAGTGGGAGTTGTGGAACAGCAAATAGACCGGACATATGAAGCAGATAAAAACAGCGTCATCGTCCCCACAGATTTTAGGTTAGTTTGATTATTAACTTGATAGATGTATAGTGCTTTTTGTGTTTGAACAAACTCTGTAGGGCCAGTATATTCGCTTATGGGTTGAGAAATTCATTTTGCGCGTCATGATGTAAGCTTTTCATTTAAACGCATTTTAAGCATTTTGGTTTAAAAACTAATTTAACTGTTCAGGGACATTAAGCAGTGGGGCAGAATTCATTTTGGCAATTGTGCGCGTTAAGACGGTTTCTGATACGCGCGAGCGCACTTGCTCGTACAGCGCCTGACTAAACGAAGAGTTATTTTTCACGCCTTGTTTAAACGTTCGAATACACATAGTTATGTGTCAAAATG
>NW_015655672.1:0-449 GCF_001515625.1 Sinocyclocheilus rhinocerous | reverse complement strand
TGTCTGTTAACTTTAGACCAGTGGTTCTCAAACTTTTTTTGGTCACGCCCCCCTTTAAATCTATTTAAAAAATCTGTCCCCCAACCCCCCTTCCCTAATCCCCATTCCACCTCAGACTACCAAATAATTTCACTAAACATTATGAAAAATAATGCTTTTTTAATTAAAAAAAGCCTACAGGGAAAAAAACACCTGCATCACTTGAAACATTGAAAAATAGCATAGAGAGAATAACTTATTATTATTATTCTCTCTCTGTTATTTATTTATTTTTTGTGGGTTTCATGCTGTCCGCTAAGGCATAGGACACACACAGGCTTTCCTCCTCACCAACGACATAAAACACCGTGTCTACACCGGACGCGAGTGGCAAAATACAGTAGAAACCGTTATAACCAGTGACACTGTGTACACTAGATGCGACGCGACATTAAACTGATGCCTTGTTC
>NW_015655671.1:0-1014 GCF_001515625.1 Sinocyclocheilus rhinocerous | reverse complement strand
GCTCATGGGAACATCTGGAGCTGAGAATGATGGAACTGGTCAATTCTGTTTGTAATTAAGTAATTTTACATGACATTTTCATTTTAATGGCTGGTTTTCATTCATTAAAGAGTCTTGCAACTTCTGACATTAGGCAGAATAAGAACATGACTGTGGTGTGAGCTGCTACTAACAATGAGCAAGACGGACCTTTCAGGGTAAGAGATAAACTTAAAATGAACTCCCAAAACTTACTGCCAGATTCTGGAGACAAATTCTTCAAACAGTGGTACAAGAGGATGTGGTGGTGGTCCTTGAAGAACCAGTCTCAACCTACCTATGTTTATAAAACCTTTTAAAAACAGGCCTTAACAGCTTGTGTTTCGTCTTGTTTGGGGGTCATTTTTCCGGACTTTACCTTAGCAAAGACTCTAAAAACCTGACATATTGTACTTGTGCTGGCACTGGAGACTAAAGGGTTCCTGATGGTTTCAAACCTATTCCTTCACCTTAATTACTAAAGTCTTATACAGTTAATATCTTTTCTTCTCAACCTGTTTTTTTGACCCTGCTACACCATTGAGTATTTCTTGTCCAATGGTCACACCTCAATTTTGCAATTGCTATAGTGTTGCATCTTTCTCCTGGGCATTTAATAATTTTTAACTTTAAATTGTGAGTTAAATCTCTTTTTTGGCCAATTTTACCTGTAAAAGAAAAAATGCTTATTTTTACACACCTGAATACAAAACATTTTTTACTTCCAGCGCTCTTAACAATTATAGAACGCTTATAAATTATTAGTAGTTATTGAGATTGATGTGATTTGGAATTGGTAACATGTACTTGGAATAAAAATATGATCAGAATATCAACTTAATAATTGTGCACAAAGTGCATGTCAGCGACGTCTATTCCGCGTTCAGAAACTTGACCCACCCTGTTATGGAATCAGCCTTTTGAGTTGTCATAAATGCTGTGAATTTACAGCTTTTACATTGTGTTTACAGTACTCATGTAGAGCCTGTTACCTTG
>NW_015655670.1:401-512 GCF_001515625.1 Sinocyclocheilus rhinocerous | reverse complement strand
GCACCTACACCACATGTTGTTTGGGAGGGTTTCAAGAAAATAAAAAAATTTTAAAAAATCAAGAAAAGAAAATGCTCTCATCCAAAAACAATCCCCAGCATATTCTGTTGT
>NW_015655670.1:0-301 GCF_001515625.1 Sinocyclocheilus rhinocerous | reverse complement strand
TAAAAAATTAGCTTTTTAGCAGCAAACACTCAAGATGGGTTTGGTGCACACAGGGATAAAAAGTACCCCATGTGTACAATGAAATATACTGCTGTATTTTTAATGTTTTGGGCCTATATTTCTGCTGGAGGTCCTGGACATCTTGTTCAGACACATGGCATCTTTGATTCTATCAAATACCAACAGATAAAAAATCAAAAAGTGACTGACTCTGTTAGAAATCTTATAATGGGCCATGTTGGGATCTTCCAACCGGACAATCCAAAAACAAACCTTAAAAACAACACAAAAATGGGTCACT
>NW_015655669.1:2339-3186 GCF_001515625.1 Sinocyclocheilus rhinocerous | reverse complement strand
GGGGACCTGCACGCATTCTCGGTCGACGATTCGTGCCTAGAGTTCGGGCTGGCTGACTCCCAGGTAACACTGAGGCCCCGGCCCGGCTATGTGCCCAAGGTTCCTTCTAATCCCTTCAGGGATCAGGTGGTGAACCTGCAAGCACTGCCCCCAGAGGAGGCAGACCCAGCCTTAGCGTTGCTTTGTCCCATCCTTGCTAGATTGTATGTGGACCGGACACAAAGCTTCAGAACCTCAGAACAGCTCTTTGTTTGTTACGGAGGCTGGCAGAAGGGAAATGCCATCTCGAAGCACCTCGCTGGCGGATATCTGTAGAGCTGCGGGCTGGGCGACCCCTAACACGTTCGCTAGATTCTATAGCCTTCGTGTGGAGCTGGTATCCTCCTGTGTTCTCACCTCAAACGGGTAGAAGCACTGAGAGGCCCCGGCTTCGGGTCAGCTTGCTAAAACCTCTCCAGAGAGTCCATATAGTAGACCCTGTTGAGGTCCTCCGTCCCCTCGATAGCCAGACTGGGCCGGAGCGTCTGGCGCCAGGCCCTCACTCGATGAATCCGTGAGAACCGGTAGAGGCTGGGTTCCATATATTTACACATATGGGATCACACATATGTGTAAAATCCACGGTATAGCCTCAGAGCCCTTGTTTCTCTGGCAGACTTCCTGCTATTTTTCAACAGAGTTACAATCACCTCTAATCTTCCATATGCACCTAAACGGTTGATCATATGTGTAAGTGCTTCCGAAACCTCCTTCGGGAAGGATAGGGCTTCTGCAACGTTCCTGTCCCAAGTGGTACGGGTACGTTTTCCCAGTGTTATCCAGTCTTACTCATTGGGTAGTGCCATAG
>NW_015655669.1:0-2324 GCF_001515625.1 Sinocyclocheilus rhinocerous | reverse complement strand
CAGGAGGCTTCCACGGGACACTGGAAGGGGCAGTACCTGTGGCCCATTGTTAGGGATCCCAATTCGTCAGTCACCCGACGTGACATCGGGAGTGACCGACTGAAAGGGAACGTCTCGGTTACGTATTGTAACCCTCGTTCCCTGAAGGAGGGAACGGAGACGTCACGTCCCGTCGCCACAGCTTCTGTACCACCGCTGAGCAGCCGGGTCACCGGCTCGGCTCCTCAGCGAAAAACCTGAATATGTGCTGCACCTGCTGCCTACTTATATTCACGCTGTGGTCAGCGGCAGCTGGATGCAATAATCACATGCCAATGTGCATTAGCTCGTTTAGTTTACACTCTAAGTAGATTGGTCTCTCTAAGCGAAATCCCAATTCATCGGTCATCCGAAGTGACATCTCCGTTCCTTCCTTCAGGGAATGAGGGTTACAATACGTAACCGAGACGTTTCTGTTGTTGTTAAAATAACCGCGTCATCCGCAGCTCTTAACCTTGGTGCCGGTGTCGTGCCGAAAAATGATAGTCTGCCGAAAAACTGATTGCCATCCGCGTCCGTCCGTTTTACACTTGCCAAAGTGATTACAGATTCTAATTGTTGAGGGTTAGAAACTGTTCTTTCTAGCTCATTCAGTCATTTTTCCCTTTTGAAAGTCCGGAGAGAGAGAAAGTGCTTGAATAAAGCACGTTTGGCTTTAGGTAAAAGTACTAGAGGATATAGCGCTGAAAGATATTTGCCATAAACGACCCTGAGCACTTGTTATGTGATGTGCTCCGCTGTTTTGACTCGCTGCTCACTTGCTGTGTTACGGCTCGCGGTCTGGATGTATGCCGGGGTGCGGATGTGGTCCGCCGATTGAATATCAGTTATATAAATATGGATAAAAGACTCGAGTTTCTTTTCAAATTTTCACAAGTCCTTTTCCTCGAGTCGAGTCAAGTCTGGAGTGATTTCAGGTCGAGTCTGAGTCAAGTCTGAAGTCTATAAAAATGCGACTCGAGTCCAAGTCACTTACTCGAGTGCCCATCTCTGGTGCTGGATATATAGGTCCAGGTCGCTAAAGACCTGAATATGTAATAATGATTGCCGAAACATTCATGCATTTAAGGGTTAATAGACCGCCTCGTGCTTGCCATTCTTTAAACAGTGGTTCTGTTTAGCCCCCTAAAGTCACCCATGTACAACTTAGTTAAAGCTCAAACGATAATCAGAGATTATGGCTAGCACTATGAAGTACACTAATACTTCAATAGTGTTTTTATCTAGCCCCCTATAGTTAATCTAACTACATAACAACTTGAATAAAGCTGAGACAATAACCAGAGGTAATGGCTAGTACTATGAAGTATGCCCGAACCATGCTCACTAGTACTTCAGTAGTATTTTGTCTAGCCCCCCATAGTTAATGCAACTGCATAACAACTTAACTAAAGTCAAGCAGTTAGTCAGAAATCTAGTATCTCACCTGATTTGCCCCATGCTCCATCTAACCTGAGATCTAGTATATACTTAACCCTGGACACAGATTTGTGGAAACATACGGCTTCACTTAATCTACTTAAGAAAATAATTTCAGAGTAAGTCATAATAAACTCAAATGTAACAATTTATTATCAGTCAGGTAAATATGTATTATACCAATTACATAGCCAATTCAGATATGTCAAATCAATTCAAATCAAATCAGTACAAGACATAAAATTATCAAAGATAAATCTAAGAGCAAAAGATGCATACCTGACTTAAGAAAGAAAAAAAACAAAAAAACATAGTATAGCGTGTGGACACTCCACACTACGGGCTCATCTGGCTACAGAAGCCCCTGATCTTATTGCAACATTCACTTAAGTACTCAGACCAGGACAAACATCCTCTAAATGGAGACAGGAACTAACCATTGGAATTTCCATTGATCAAGTCGTGGAGAGTTTACACCTTTTGGAGACAGATGGTAATTTGCATGAAAGGCACTGGGAAATGACACACCCTCTACAGTGAGCAAAATATCTCTAAACTCTTAGCGCCAGTATGTGAAGTGTGTCGTGGATCGTGACGTGACTCCTGACGTTGTTCGTGGCCACGTTGGCCTGGGCGGAGCTCGCGCTTGGGGCTTCTTGTTATTGTTGTGTTGGCCGTCGCCATTAAAGGCTTGACTAAACTATTCTCTCGTGTCAGCGATTCAATGTACCTCACCTACACACTGGCGTGGTGGCAGCGTTATCGTATTCACTCCCCAAACGTTCCAGTGAGCTCACGTGAGATCTATTCACGCTACAATTGCGCGAAAGCGAGCAGCGTTGTGGATTATCTCCGCTGACGACACT
>NW_015655668.1:18012-19581 GCF_001515625.1 Sinocyclocheilus rhinocerous | reverse complement strand
GTCAGGACCTCGGTTTAATGTCTCATCCGAAAGACGGTGCTTTTTTTTGACAGTATAGTGTCCCCATCACTATACTGGAGCGTTAGGACCCACGCAGACCATAGGGTGAGCACCCCCTGCTGGCCTCACTAACACAAGTCTCTTTGAATTTAAATCTATATTTATTCACACCGGCTCTTGAAAACCTCTATGCGAACACACTTGCCCGAAAAAGTGCGGGGGACGAATTTACGTGCTATTAGAAGTGGGGGGGGGACACGTCCCCCGCCCGATTACATGCAAGTAACCCTAAGCATACATGTAGTTAATTAATATTACTCAGTACTTAAATAATTACACTGTAACAAGGACACCTTAAAATAAAGTGTAACCCAATCTTTTAATGTATTATTGAATAAAATATTAATGATTAAAGAAAGAAAAAATTAATAGCTATAATATGGACTATTGTAAATGCTCTGTGATACTCCGATACTGTGGTTTCCTTCTCACATTGCTGATTTCACCATTAACTCTTCATCTGAATAGTTTATGTTGCTGTATATGGTGTCATTGTCATCCTTGACCATCAAAACATAGGGGTAGACATCACATTTTCTGTGTTATCATGTTTGGTTCAGGAGATATGACACAAAATACATAATTTGGTTATGGTGGTAGGAAGGCATCAGGCATGTCTGAATCCAGTGTTAGCTTCAATTCCTGTTTCCTGAGATACCTTCATCTGATGGATTTTTGAAGGCAGCATAGATGTATCCTTAGCTGCCTTTGATATCCCACAATCCTGTGTGTTCTACTCTGTGACAGCTTAGCAAAAAATAAAATAAAAATGGCGCCTGAAAGTTGCAGTTGGTGGTCTGTTTGTGTGCAAATGTGTTTTTTACCAACTTTTTCCACTTTTAACATAAAATGTTAAACGATTGAGACAAACTGAACAAGTTTCACACTAACTGGAATGGAATAAATAGTCCCTGAACTTTTTTTGTGTGTGTGTGTGCTGAGTTTACAGACATAGTACTGATGACTGGAACAGGTTGGTCAGTTGGTTAAGACAAAGCCCATAAGGAGAACAGGTGTCATTTGTACATTTTATTTACAACCATGATCTGGCATCATGATGTTAATTAAAAATTACAAAAATCTTAAAACAAAAGACAGAGGTGAAAGTTTCCATGTTCTTTATGGTCTCATCTTCTCATGAAGTTCTTCTCCAGAGCAGCAGGGGTCCTCTGAATAGAGTGAATGTTTCTCTTCACACGGTCTTCCAGAGAGGAGGTGGCAGCACTCTCTAGTTTCATGTCACTGTAAACAGATTTACAAATTAATTAGTGAACAATTTATTATTATCCAAACCATTTTATGGCTGACCAAACACAAGAACATAATTTCCAGCAGAACTTAGTGCTAAGTGCTTTGCCAATGTGCACATTTATTTTAGGTCAATTTAGGATTCAGTAATTTAAATACTTACTGTATGAAGCCAGCATGACGGTCCTGTTTGGCATTGTCTCTGGCTTTCTCCTGTTCCTCTTGTCGCTTGTACCTCTGCACATTATTTTGCCTTTCCAC
>NW_015655668.1:10808-16821 GCF_001515625.1 Sinocyclocheilus rhinocerous | reverse complement strand
ATATATATATATATATATATATATAAAACATTAGAATATAACATTTCTGTAATCTATATAACCAACCAGTCAACAGTTTTTGATCAGTAAGATTTTTAATGTTTTATAAAGAAGTCTCTTCTGCTCACCAAGCCTGCATTTATTTGATCCAAAGTACAGCAAAAGCAGTAATGTTGTGAAATATTTTTACTATTTAAAATAACTGCTTTCTATTTGAATATATTTTAAAATGATTGCTGTGATCAAAGCTGAATTTTCAGCATCATTACTCCAGTCTTCAGTGTCACATGATCTTCAGAAATCATTCTAATATGCTGATTTGCTGCTCAAGAAACCTTTTTTAATTATTATTATTATTATTAATGTTTTTTGAGCAGCAAATCAGAATATCAGAATGATTTCTGAAGGATAGTGTGACTGGAGTAATGATGCAAAAAATTTAGCTTTGAAATCACTATAAATTACATTTTAAAATATATTCAATAGAAAACAGTTATTTTAAATAGCCTAGTAAAAATATTTCAAAATTTTACTGTTTTGCTGTACTTTGGATCAGATAAATGCAGGCTTGGTGAACAGAAGAGACTTCTTTAAAAAACATTGAAAAATCTTACTGTTCAAAAACTTTTGACTGGTAGTGTATAGTCAACTTTAATTTTTCTCTCATTTCTAGCTTTTAATTGGCTTAGAAATCAGATAACTGCTGGACAATAACCAATTATAATGATTTGTTTATATACTACAAACACTTTTTTATCGCATAATAAGGCAGAATAGTTTCAATACTGTTACTGTAATAAATGCTATGTCAGTTAGCGCTGCATTGTTCATATACTTTATTTATTATCTGGAGATGACTTGACAAACACAAATAAACCATATATTGTCGCAATTGTATGTTTAATATATTCATGTTCTGTTTTCATACAGCGATAGCTGGACGCTTTTGTCCATATTAGGAATTTCCTCGTATGACTTTCTGCGCGAGAGCGCCCTCCGGCTTCGAGTATGAATGAAACATACACTGCACGGAATGTTTAGCGCTCCGTGATGTTCATCTCGCCTTATTCTGGGTCCGAATAAAACATCAGATCATGCACAGACTATCCTGTCTCTTTGAATTTAAATCTATATTTATTCACACCGGCTCTTGAAAACCTCTATGCGAACACACTTGCCCGAAAAAGTGCGGGGGACGAATTTACGTGCTATTAGAAGTGGGGGGGGGACACGTCCCCCGCCCGATTACATGCAAGTAACCCTAAGCATACATGTAGTTAATTAATATTACTCAGTACTTAAATAATTACACTGTAACAAGGACACCTTAAAATAAAGTGTAACCCAATCTTTTAATGTATTATTGAATAAAATATTAATGATTAAAGAAAGAAAAAATTAATAGCTATAATATGGACTATTGTAAATGCTCTGTGATACTCCGATACTGTGGTTTCCTTCTCACATTGCTGATTTCACCATTAACTCTTCATCTGAATAGTTTATGTTGCTGTATATGGTGTCATTGTCATCCTTGACCATCAAAACATAGGGGTAGACATCACATTTTCTGTGTTATCATGTTTGGTTCAGGAGATATGACACAAAATACATAATTTGGTTATGGTGGTAGGAAGGCATCAGGCATGTCTGAATCCAGTGTTAGCTTCAATTCCTGTTTCCTGAGATACCTTCATCTGATGGATTTTTGAAGGCAGCATAGATGTATCCTTAGCTGCCTTTGATATCCCACAATCCTGTGTGTTCTACTCTGTGACAGCTTAGCAAAAAATAAAATAAAAATGGCGCCTGAAAGTTGCAGTTGGTGGTCTGTTTGTGTGCAAATGTGTTTTTTACCAACTTTTTCCACTTTTAACATAAAATGTTAAACGATTGAGACAAACTGAACAAGTTTCACACTAACTGGAATGGAATAAATAGTCCCTGAACTTTTTTTGTGTGTGTGTGTGCTGAGTTTACAGACATAGTACTGATGACTGGAACAGGTTGGTCAGTTGGTTAAGACAAAGCCCATAAGGAGAACAAGTGTCATTTGTAAATTTTATTTACAACCATGATCTGGCATCATGATGTTAATTAAAAATTACAAATCTTAAAAATCTTAAAACAAAAGACAGAGGTAAAAGTTTCCATGTTCTTTATGGTCTCATCTTCTCATGAATTTCTTCTCCAGAGCAGCAGGGTTCCTCTGAATAGAGTGAATGTTTCTCTTCACACGGTCTTCCAGAGAGGAGGTGGCAGCACTCTCTAGTTTCATGTCACTGTAAACAGATTTACAAATGAATTAATGGACAATTTATTATTATCCAAATCATTTTATGGCTGACCAAACACAAGAACATAATTTCCAGCAGAGCTTAGTGCTAAGTGCTTTGCCAATGTGCACATTTATTTTAGGTCAATTCAGGTTTCATTAATTTAAATACTGACTGTATGAAGCCAGCATGACGGTCCTGTTTGGCATTGTCTCTGGCTTTCTCCTGTTCCTCTTGTCGCTTGTACCTCTGCACATTATTTTGCCTTTCCACTTTTCTTTCACGGGCAAAATCCATCATTTCCTTTCTCTTTTTTTCCAACTCTTCAGCTGAGATGTGCCTGAGAGAGGGGGGAAATGTAGTTACATTCTATGTACTATGCATTTCACAAAACTGAATGTCTTCTACAGTAAAACAAACTAATGAAATGTATTCATGCCAAAGTTTTTAAATAAGAAACTCATGTTCAGAGTAATTGATATAGATAAGAATAAAACATTCATGCTTGCTATATGTGGTAGATTAATTGATCAACTCATGAACATATCATACTTGCTGTAATTAGTGTATTGTCTTTGATTGCGGTCTCTGTGTCTTGATGGGCTGGGGGCTTTGGTTTTAGGTCTCTGCTCTGTCACTCTAAAGGAGTGATTGTCCCTGTCTGTTTTATGAGACAACGGGGACCGACTCCTGTCTCTTGAACCGTGATCTGTGTGGTTAGATACTGAAGATCTGTTTGCTGGTAACTGAAATGGTTAAGGAATAAATCAGGTACAATAATTTCACAAATTTAAGATGGCAAAATCATATTTGATAACAATTACCAGATCAGTGTTAAACAGCAGTGTGGATGTCATAAGTGAAAATAAATGAATTTGGTAATGCAGATCCAGTAACTACTTTAATCATCCATTACTGAGGTCAGCATGAATGATTATGGCTAGAGCCCGACCGATATGGGTTTTTTGGGGGCCGATGCCGATACCGATATTAGGGAGTAAAAAAGACCGATGCCGATATTCTTTGTGTAGGCTATATTATAGTACAGTAGTGTTGGGTGATATGGTCAGTTTTCAAATCGTCATATCACCAGTCCGTGAGATCGCCGATAGACGATATTATCGTGCATGGGTGGGTGGGGGCAAGAGAGACTCCCTGTACTTGTCATAGGCTATTTCATAACTATTTGGTGTTTTAAACTGCGCGCGTGAGAGAGAGGGAGCCTATGGAAGCACCACGAATCTAAATAATATACTTTCAAACATACTGATAAACTAACATGTTAAATACAAAAATATTTAAAACAGCTAGTTCATATATATTCGGATACAACAGTCATACATCGCTATTAGGACCGCGCGACCTGTGACAAGTTTGCCGCATCGACGCACGGAAATTATCAGTCTAAAAGGTCTGCAAAATCAGTCAACGGTGAAAATCAAAAGTAGATTTATTTTAAAGACCAACAGTTTAACACTAAATATTGGACATAAACGAACACGTTAAATATAAAGTATTTAAAACAGGTAAGTTCATATATTTGGAGTAAATTTAAATTAAACAGATACAGTCATACAGCGCTCCGGACCGTGCGCCCCATGACGAGCCCGACGCACCGCCACAGAAAAAAAGAATGAAATACGTTCTAACTAGGGCTGCACGATAAATCGCATGCGATATTTAATGCGCATCATGCCCGGGAGACAACAGGCTGTCATTAAGGCTGAGGGTTGCCCGACTAAGTATTCATAGTTGTGTAAATACTGTCATACTAACAGCTGTCTGAATATTTTTTGGTTGATTGTAATCTATTACATACCTTTCTATCAGAATTATCTAGCGTTATCAAGATGAATTTGTTCTGACACCGTTTAACTCTGAGTTCTTGTCATGTTTTATTACCATTTTCTAAACTATAGCAAATAAACTGTGATAATGTGAGAAATGTTGAAGGTGTCTGAATAAATTTTGGTTTGACTGTATCTATTTGATAAATGAAGTTAACCAACTAACATTATACATACCCTTTTGGTTTCTGTACCCAATATTTAAAAAATGTACAAATGCAATAAAAATATCAGTATCGGTACTCGGTATCGGCAAGTACCAAAAATAAAAGTATCGTATCGGGCGAGTACTGGAAAAAGTGGTATCGGTGCATCCCTAATATATATATATATGTACTGACCTGTTTTTTATTTATTCATCAAAAATAAGACAAATTCCATGAAATTCCGCGTTATACAGTAAATTCCGTTTTTATGACCTGATTCCGCGATTCCATCCATGTTTTCTGCATCACGGAAATCATTGGGCCCTACTAATGAGTATGATAAGCTCACTGTGAGAGTAAAAGACAGGGACATTGTTGTTTATTTACTTAGCACTGAGTCTCACCAACTAGGTGACAACGTAGCGTTAAATCACCATTCAACAGACTCAAGCCACCACGCACTGCCGTCTATTGGACTGCAGAAAGATACTAACTTTTCAATCTGCTACGTTACTGACTGTACTGACAAACTATGCTGACACCGTGTCTGCGCCGCAACAGAACGCGACAAAGCGACCGTTGAAAATCATTTGAACTTTGTGTCAGCACGTCATAAATAGAACAAGCCATCAGTTTACTGCATCCAGTGTAGACAATATCACTGATTATAATGGGTTCTATTCTACACCGGACGCGAGCGGCGCAACAAAATAGAATTGAAATGTGATGTGACCGATGTGATAAGCATGAGTTCTGGGCCGCGGCGCAGCGGGTATAAACACCAGCATTGACAGAGTAGCCGCGATCAGCTACGGTGGCCTTAACACAGGCTTTAATGCACCGCAGACGTGTGCCGTGATGCGCAGATCAGCTCTAGTCTCTAACGTCACTGAATCTGCTGTTAAAAATGAGCCATCCATTCATCATATCATCATGCAAAACTAAGAATTAGAATCATTGTAATGTGACGATTAAATATAGGTGCAGGTGGGTGGGTGGCGGATAATTTGAAGCAGCGGACTCGGGTGAAGTTTGAGTTTAAGTTTGAGTTTATCCGCATCTCTACACTACAGTGACCTGGGTCACCAGTAGCAAACATCTACTATTTAATCTGTGTTATATGTTCTGTAAAAAAAAAAATTTCATATCGGCGGCATATTTGACATTATATCGGCCGATAATATCGGCTAAGCGATATACCGGTCGGGCTCTAATTATGGCAATGCAGAAGCTCTGCGCTGCCATATGCCAAGGAACATTATTTAATATTAAAAATTAAATAAAATGTTTAATAAAAATTACTTACTTGAAGTCCATAGCCTGATTTGTGATGTCTATTAGAGGTTGAGACATCTGATCGTTTCTCTTTTGACCTGGTTGGCAAAATAGACACACATATTGACATATTGTTAAATAACTTATTTAAATGAGGTACGCTGTCTCTCAAACAAGGAGCAAAGTTAGATTTATGCCAGCAAATTAATTACTTTTTTATTTTTTTACCTATTCTTTGTGCCATCCTCATTGCAACTTGAACTCCTCTTTCTGTGCTTTTTCTCCTTCCTCCTCTCTTTCTCCTCTCTTTTCTTCTTTTTTTGTTTCCTCTTTTCCTTTTCAAGATTGTGACGCAACTATGTTGAGAAAAAAAAAATGAGAATGCCTTTTTTTTTAAATTCCCATTTAACTCCTGAATTTGAACTGAGGTAACAAACAACATGCATTATTCTAAGTAGAATTTGATTTT
>NW_015655668.1:5138-10577 GCF_001515625.1 Sinocyclocheilus rhinocerous | reverse complement strand
TGCAACTTGAACTCCTCTTTCTGTCCTTTTTCTCCTTCCTCCTCTCTTTCTCCTCTCTTTTCTTCTTTTTTTGTTTCCTCTTTTCCTTTTCAAGATTGTGACGCAACTATGTTGAGAAAAAAAAAATGAGAATGCCTTTTTTTTTAAATTCCCATTTAACTCCTGAATTTGAACTGAGGTAACAAACAACATGCATTATTCTAAGTAGAATTTGATTTTAAGTACAATTTTTTTAGCAGAATTTATTTACAAAGAAAAGTTCATTGAGAGACAAAGTGTTTCAGAAAGTCTAACATGATATTTAGTAAACTGACCTTCATTTTGTGGACCAGAGCGAAATACTAATTTCCAAGAATGTCATTAACCTTGGATTGCAATTAGGCACATTTATATTTCTGTCAAATAAATTTCTAATGCAACTTCCTGTGAAGTAAGACCAATTCATTTTGAAGTGAAGGTAACATTTTGAAGTGAAGCACTAAACATACCACAAAATATCATGCAATGTACACTGCTCACCATCTTTTGGATTTCTTTCATTTTAACAGGATTTGTAAGAACCCCTCTCTTCTTCTCCTCTTCACGTTTGCTGAAAATGAAATAGGGATTACACTTACTGTAAACATTTTATCTTACAAGAAATTTGAAGGAAAGTTCCCAGATCCAGATAAATATAAATGAAGATCAATCTACATTATTTGTGGCATAAAGTTGATTACCACAAAAATAGTATTGACTCATCACTTGTTTTTATTGTATTTTATAAAAACAATTGTTTAACCTACTTAATAGGGGTGTATTGGTACACAAATTTTACTGAAAATTTTCGGTATAGGTCTTTTGGTTCGGCATGCATGTGTACCAAATGAATGCAGCGTTGTTTTAACAACTGCACAGATGGAGTGCAAAAAAAAAAAGAAAAGCCTTTTTATTAGGGCTGCACAATTTACCATAATTTAATTGTTGCGATACTGGCCCGCTGGTTATTTCCAGGGATGCTCCGATCCGCCTTTTTCGCCTCCGATACCTATTCCGATACCTAGGGTTCGGTATTGGCCGATACCGATCCGATACCAGTGAAGTTTTTTTTCCTCATTTAAATAAATGTAGAATTTATATATCTCTGTGTGTGGAACTGATAATCATTCTTTTTTCTTTTTCTTTTGTTTTTACTCGCGATCTTTACAACACGCATTACATTACGTATCACAGCCTGACGCCGTGTTGCTTCAAGCGCATCATTCTGCACACCGGATGCGCACATTGTAAGTGCTTCGTGTTAAAAACTGCAAAGCACACAGGGAAGAGAAATTGATGCGTAGCGTATTATATCTGTTCAACAGTTATTGAGCCTTTCTTTTAACAGTTTTAAATTTCAGTTACTGTGCACGTTAAAAACTATTTATAGTCTTTTCTACGCCCGTGTTTTGTTCTCACAGACACCCGGTAGCAAGTAACAAAACAACATTAAACTCCGGCAAGAAGATAAAGTCCTTTTTGCAAAATCATAGACATGTATTAACAAATCAAGTATAATGGGAACACAGAATGATCTTGGAGAGAGCTTTACCGAACTGACTGTCGTAACCGAACGCGACCAGGGTTTAAAGGCTGAACACGAATGACTGACAGCCACAGCGGAGAAAAGAGTTTGTGTGAACTTTAATGTAAGGACTTAAATATTCATATGTAGCTCACATTAAGCTATCGTATGGCTTCAGAAGTAACACAGAATAATTCGCACAACCAGGAAAAAAAATCGGCCCTCTCTGACCGATACCCGATCCGAGAAAAATGGCACTATCGGAGCCGATACCCGATATGAATATCAGATCGGCGCATCCCTAGTCTGTTGACATTTTTGAAGTGTTATTAATTGTAACTTTTTAGATAGGGATGGGTCACAAAGGTCAGCGTTTCATCCAAAAACCAACTTTTCAACGCATCCGGTGTGCAGAATGATGCGCTTGAAGCAACACGGCGTCAGGCTGTGACGTCGTCATTCTGCACACCGGATGCGCACATTGTAAGCGCTTCTTGTTAAAAACTGCAAAGCACAAAGGGAAGAGAAATTGATGCGTAGTGTATTATATCTGTGCAAGAGTTATTGAGCCTTTCTTTTAACAGTTTTAAATTTCAGTTACTGTGCACGTTAAAAACAATTTATAGTATTTTCTACGCCCGTGTTTTGTTCTCACAGACACCCGGTAGCAAGTAACAAAACAACATTAAACTCCGGCAAGAAGATAAAGTCCTTTTTGCAAAATCATAGACATGTATTTACAAATCAAGTATAATGGGAACACAGAATGATCTTGGAGAGAGCTTTACCGAACTGACTGCTGTAACCGAACGCGACCAGGGTTTAGGCTGAACGAATGATTGACAGCCACAGTGGAGAAAAGAGTTTGTGTGAACTTTAATGTAAGGACTTAAATATTCATATGTAGCTCACATTAAGCTATTGTATGGCTTCAGAAGTAACACAGAATAATTCGCACAATCGGGAAAAAAAATAAAAATCTTGGATTTGGATCGGCCCTCTCTGACCGATACCCGATCCGAGAAAAATGGCACTATCGGAGCCGATACCCGATATGAATATCGGATCGGCGCATCCCTAGTTATTTCTGCTCAAAACATTTTTTTTTTTTACATTGAACTGGTTTCCACTAGCCTCTACTAGCTTTAATGTTTAGGGCTAAAAGATGTTAAGAGTTTAAATCCCCCAATCAGAGCTTTTCTCTTAAGGTGGAAGTGAAGCAGTCAGTCAAGTTCACATTTAGTATCTGATTTCCACTGTAATTAAAATATATATAAACTAGGGGTGTGCGATATTGACAAAAAAAGATATCTCTATATTTTCTGGAATTTTATCGATAACAATAATTAGACGATATTTTGCAGAGTGTGTTATTGTGCTGACATCTTAAGGACTACCGTGGACAGCTGACTCCTAATGTTTTTGATATTCTTCATATTCTGTGTGGTGGTTAGTTCACAGCAGTGATAGAAAGTAGCTAATCTTTTTCAATTAGTTTAAATTGATTTTTACCTTTTATGGGCATTTTTACCTTTATAACGCCATTTTTTTCTGTGTGGCTCATCTTTTGAGTCAAATTCTTACATTTAATCAGTTGGTTAGAATAAGACTTTTGGGCTTTTACCAGGCAAATGAAATCAGTATCAACAAAATGTATCTTTGCAATGCAGAGGAAACACAGAAGCTGCATTTACACACTGTTTAATGCTATATTTTTATTCCTTATTTACTTGTTCTATTTTTTATTATCTGTGTTTTTTGTTCTGTCACTGTCATTCTGTTACACTGTGGAAGCTTCTGTCACGAAAACAAATTCCTCGTATGTGTAAACATACCTGGCAATAAAGCTCATTCTGATTCTGATTCTGAAACAGGCAATATGGTGTCTTAAATGTAAGTCTCTTAATATTAACTTGTTTATCGAACTGTTGTATAAAATCAGTATCACATTTGTAATCATGCTGATTTTTGGAGAAAAAAACGTCTCTCTTCGCGTGATATTAACTATATGAAATATATATATATTTTCAGTGAAAGAACGCACTCTAAATGTGCATGCGCACTAGTCTAACCCACTAGATTTCATCACGTCACGCATGCGTGCACTCTGTAGGTGTGTTTTGTTTGGTTTTTGTAATATACTAGATAATGTCAAATCACACATCGTTAAAACAACAATTACGATATTATCGCAGATGATATATATCGCACACCCCTAATATAAACACGATTAATGTAACCTATTTAAAGAAAAAATATGTTTTGTTATAGCTTTTGGAGCAAGGGCTCCGCCATCTTGCAATACCACAGCGTGTGACGTCACGGTGTTGGTTTGCTCCGTTGGCCAGTGAAGTAATATAAGCATTTATTTACTTTTTGAACACACAAAAGTTATTTTAACACACAAATGTTTTTGGTTTTCACCATAATTTGGATGAATATCCAACATCAAACTGTCTACAACACGAACTTTTGATCGTGTTATCCCGAACATTGTTTTCATAACGTGAGGCGCAACATGATGTAAACAAACACTTCATACAATATTGTTCATGTTGCATCTTATTGTTATGTCAGACATTTAAGACATATTTTCACGACTAGAAATCAGTGGTTAAGTTGTATTTACAACACTGTTCCAGAACAGTTCAAACCAAATATTCAGATTTTTGGAGGACTGTTTCCTGATCCTGGGAGAGTAGACTACAATGCCGGCTGTTCTGACTCACAGACTGTAAATACGTTTTTTATATTTAAAGGATTTTGCCACTGACGATTCCAACGCGAGTTTTGAGCAGTGTAGAGTAACGCTTGTTGTTTGTCGTTTCTCTGATCACAAATGCAGACATGGTTTTATGTTTACGCGGCGCGATGCAACACATAAAAAGACAGTATAAGTCATAATAATTCGTAATTATGTCCCCACTGGATGCAACAAATGCCTCGTTTATAATGGGTTTTAATGTTTTTGTCTCGTCGGTCGCTCCGGGACACGGCATCACAGTATGGTAAGGGGCGTAACATTTCCGTCACACACTTGAGGTATTCGGCCAAACACAATGCACTGGTTAGCTGGCCAATCAGAGTACACCTCGCTTTTCAGACCGAGCTTTGTAAAAATCGACGCATTTCAGAAAGGCGGGGCATAGAGGAGAAACAATAATGTACAGTATGTGGAAAATAATGTGTTTTTTTAACCTTAAACCGCATAAACACATTTCATTACACCAAATACTCAAAATAATGTTCTCATCATATGACCCCTTTAAAATAATATAATTTTCATACAATCTAATTCAATTATACAAAATCGAACAATATTTTTTGGATATTTTGTGTTTCTAGGAAATGTTCAAGCCGGGAAGAATCAAAATATTTTTTTTTAAAGAATTTGTTTTAAGAAAATTAAGAGCCATTTAGGGCCATTTTTGGGATTGTGATATTATTTCATGTCAATTAAGCAGAAAATGTCATGTAATTTAATCTAATCAAACTAATTAGAAATATATATAATTATAAAAATTGGATATAAAAATACTGTATCGCAGTATAACAAGAATCTAATATTCAGCTTTGTAAATAATGGAAAGTACATATGAACCTCAAAAGTAAAACATCTGGGCATATAGTAATGAGTAATTTGAGGCGAAATGCCATGAAAATGTTGCAAAAATTGGTTTAATTTTTTTGGGGTTCATTTTTATAAAAATTGACATCTTTTTGATTGACTCACAAGCACATAGTGAGACCTGTATCATTTCAAACTACCCCAGGTCATTATTTTTTTTTTTTTAATTCATGTTTACCAGTAGTAAGTAACATATACTACCCAATAAATCTGTAAGAATTAGTGCTGTCAAACGATTAATCGCATCCAAAATAAATGTTTTTGTTTA
>NW_015655668.1:0-2717 GCF_001515625.1 Sinocyclocheilus rhinocerous | reverse complement strand
GGGGCATAGAGGAGAAACAATAATGTACAGTATGTGGAAAATAATGTGTTTTTTTAACCTTAAACCGCATAAACACATTTCATTACACCAAATACTCAAAATAATGTTCTTTTTAGCAACATCATATGACCCCTTTAATACGCAGGAATCCTGACATTAAACAAATAACCATTTAAATGCTTAGGATGTTTGCATTGTAAGAACGCACAGGGATACTTCAGATATAAAGATGCTGACTCGTTAGGTGATGTTTTCTCATTAAAATCATACGATTTTCTATTAATTCAGTAGAAAGTATGGGAATACTAGGGAATACCAATATGGTGGCATAGTGGCTTCACTTTTATGACATCATGAGCAATCCAGTTTTCTATTATAGATCAGTGGTTACAACCCTTTTAGTTAAAAATAAAAATGCCATTCCAACTTACCGGATCTCAAAAAGAGGGTCTTCTCTGATCTTGGCAGCCATATCATTAGTAGAGACAGAACTTGTAGGGTTAAATATGGAACCAGGCAGGAGGCCTGTATCAGCTGATGGTCCGCTCTCAGGTTCCTCATACTGCTGTGTGATCTGCTTGTCGATGGGGCGACCAAGAAGGTATTCCTCTCGAGAGATCTGTCCTGCTGGACCCTGGTACATCCAGTCCAATCGGTCATCTTTCTTTCTGCAATATTGAGAAATCTGATATTACATTATAGGCTTAAACCTGTAAGCCTGTTATTATAACTAAATCCAATTATACATTATGTGTTATAATGAACTTCTTTCATGAAAAAGCTTTGTGCTGGGATTGACTGTGAAAACTGAGAGAATGTGTCTGAGTGTCACACACTTTACAGCGCCTGTCTCTTGCGCATATCTGGTAATCTCTTCTCGGGCTCGCTCCTCTTTAAGCTCCTTCTGCAACTCCTCAATCTTCTTTCTCTCCGCCTCATGTTTCTGTTCCGCTTTCCACACTCGCTCGATGTTTTTAAGAGTTTGCGGATGCCAACTCTTTTTCAAGTTCTGGTGGTATTTGTGGAGATAATTCAGATTTCAGAAAAAAACAGATAAGGAGTTAATCACTTTTAATGAAAGGACTGGATTCTTGGGGAAAAAAGATGTGGAGATAATCACTTTTATTAAATGACTTCTTGGTTGCTTAGTTGAGGACACTTAATATTATTGACTCTATCGCACAGACACTATTGGATTCTCATCCAACAACCGATATAAAGTTGGTTCGACGTTTGAGGTTTGACATTTGTGAGAGATTTGTTATAAATTAATTTATTAAAAATTAGATTTTCAAACTCAAGTCAAAACAACTGCAAAACAACACTCTTTGCCAGCTTTGTCTTAATTGTTGAATTGTTTTCTATTACAGTTCTGTGACTAAAACAAATATAAAAATGTTCTTATAAAAACAGTAACAAAGACATGAGGTTAATACAGAAGAGTGTATTAATTTTACATTTATTTATTTATTGGTTTAAATTTCAATAGTGTTTTTTTTGGTGTCAAACTTCTGTGAAAACAACAAATATTAAAATGTTCTCACAAGGACCTGGAATAAGCCTACTGCATAACCACTAAATTATGGAATGATAATGATTTTTAATATTATTTTTATTTTATTAATATATTTATTAATAGTAATAATATAATAATAACCACTATCACATATCTTGTTTACAATATTTCTTATTTAAATTCAAGTGAGCGTTATAAGTGTTTGTCTTTATATCTTTCAAAGAGCTTGGTGCACTATTTGCTCTTGTTTTGTTAATTGTAAAAAACATTCCGGTGGATAAACATTCATCGTTTTATCCTTTATATGTACTTTGTAGACGGTCCCTAGCTGGCCTAAGCACGAGCTCGGCGCTGCTAGAGACTTTATGCGTTTCAACATATAGAGGACGATTAAAACAAATAAACTGCGATGTGTGTTCAGTTCTACGTTTTAATGCTTTTCAGATAAGCCATTTTGTATACAATTATACTCATCCACTAAGAATTTATTGAAGTTTTTCGCGGCTGAATATCTGTCTAATATCCAACGTCAAACGTCGAACCAACTTTATATCGGTCATCCAACAGTGTCTGTGCGATAGAGTTGATCATATTACTGAACTGAGCTGGATGTTGGCATCACTGAATCAACGATGAACTGACTTTAACTGAAAAATTGCCTGTTTACTATTGTCCTATTGAGCTGCTTTCCAGCAAAATTTTGTTTGCATTACTGAAACATCCTGCTTAACACGGTAAAGCTGCTTTGATTTGTATTATATAAAGCGCTATATAAATAAAGGTCGTGACTTGTAACCGTGGAGTCTGTTTTATTTATGGCCAGTGAGTGAAATTGGTACGTTTTCATAAACAAGCTAAACTAGGCCACAACGGTTATCATTAGCAACTGCGCTACTACAAAAAAAAAAATAGAAAACTTAAAACAAAATTGTACTTACAAGGTCACCACCTCCCATGTTGTTGAGGCCGTACTAATAATGTGATAATGTGTTAGAAATTATTATTTCAAACACCCAACCCAAAATCTGCTGGCGTGTATTTACACTTTCTTACGCCGGTGTTCCGGTGAATTCAGTTTCCCTGTTTCCCCCTCACAGCGCCTGCGCAACTTCGCAGTGTTGCCAAGTCCGCGGTTTTCCCGCGGAAGTTTTTTTAATTTTTTTTTATTGAATCACTCAAATTCAACACTTTACAGTAGCCA
>NW_015655667.1:0-1794 GCF_001515625.1 Sinocyclocheilus rhinocerous | reverse complement strand
TTGGATCAGAAGCAGAGAGAGCAGAGACAGCAGCAGATCACTCACATTTCCATCGTGACTGGAAACTCCTGGAGAACAAACACACCATTGATCATCAAGAACTCAATCAATAATCAATCAATCAATCAATGGATGGTCTGAAATCAGACCTTCAGAAAGCAGATGTCACTGGCTTTCATCATCTCCTCCGTGTCTTTGATTGTGTGTGAAAGAGCTGAGATGTGTCTGTTCATCTCCTCCAGCTTCTCCTTCATCATCTGCTTCTTCTGCTCCTCTTCCTCTCTCAGTGCAGTGATTGTAGCTTCTTCTTCATCTCTGAGAAACTGATGAAGCTTCTCAAACTGCTGTTTAATCTGACGCTCTGTGTGCTCAGCTTGAGACTGAAATCAAACCACATTCACTTCAATCGTCTCAAAGACGCGACTGATTCTGGAGCAGCATGAAGTGCGAGTGGGTAAATGTGGGTTAGTTAACTAAAACTTTAACTTTCTGAAGCACTGTCGAAGCAACCAGCACTCAGAGGCTTACATTTTTTAAAAACTCCTTAATATGAAAAGTAATTTCCAAAAGTGAGGGGGGCATGTCAAAGGATGTTCTGATTCTAGAGAATATCAGATTGATCAAAAATTCAGAGACATTCACAGACGTCATCAATATATATGTTTTTACTTTTTCCATTCTGAGAATAAAAATATTTTAAATGCATATGTCTTATAGTTAATTTCATAAACTATAAGACAGTCAATACAGGAACATGTAATTATGTCGGACAAAACAATGCATCTGTTCTAATCAAATGTATAAATATCAATCCTCACGTTCATGTGTTGAAGTGTTTTCTCAAACTCTCCCTTAATGTTTTCTTTGTGTTTCAGTTTCTCTTGTAAGGACTTCAGTGCTGTATTGAGCTCCTCCTAGAGTTTAAAGTGAAAAAAATATAAGACACCAGATATTTCTGTAATATGTTCACATAATATGAGCAAAATGGTAGTAAGAAAGAGAAGAGAATACAGTGATCATACAGTGCTGTGATAAATTATTTGCCTTATTCCTGTTTTTTTTTTTTTTTTGAGTATATCTCATACTAAATTGATTCAGAAATTAAAACCAAACATAAAACAAAAGCAACCTGAGTAAATATAAAATATACTTAAACAGACGTTTTTGACGAGCATGAAGTTGGTTAAGGGTCTGACCCAGTAACACACTCTGCCAAAAGTGAAAGAAATTTGAGAAATGCTGAGAAAGAAGGTGATTGAAATACATCGGTCTGGAAGGGTTACAAAGTGATTTTAAAGGCTCTTGGACTCAAAGAACCAGCGAGAGCCATTATCTCCAAATGAAAACAACACGACACAGTAGAACCTTCACAGAAGTGGCTCCATTTGGGGGCAGATACTTTCTCACAGCAGAGTATGTCGTATGAAGTTGAGTAAAACAGCAGAGAGAAATACTGAGAGCATAAATGTGATTATATATGTGTTTATGATGACTTATTGTTCTTTACATATGAAACAAGACACATTTGTCCTACCTTATATGAAGGGACAACTTCACTGATGGGTCTGAATTTGTGATTGTCGTGTTGTTGTGAGTTAATACACACTAAACACACCGGCTGTTTGTCCTCCAGACAGAAGAGTTTGAGTTTCTCACTGTGCAAACTGCACATCTCCTCAGATCCTGATGAACGGCTCTCATTTCTCTCCTTCAGGAACGACTCACACAAGTTTTGTAATGCCAGATTATATGGAGGACGATCTTTTGAGGATCTTCTCCTGCAGACGGGACACT
>NW_015655666.1:0-514 GCF_001515625.1 Sinocyclocheilus rhinocerous | reverse complement strand
AAGGTAACGATTAACTATCCTTAAAAACAATTCTGCATTAAAAAAAATCACAAATATGACACATGTAAATAAAATCATTTTATATACAGTTTAATTATATATAATTTTTTTGTGTCAAATCAATGAGGAAATTCACTGCAGCTCTTCTGTCAGCTGCCGGAATGTGATGTGTTGACAGCGCCAGCATTGGGAGCATGAACGTTTTCTAATAAAATGAATATTTAAATATACAAATATGTTTTTTTTCTAATAAAATGAATATTTAAATATACAAATATCATTTTAAATGACATTTGTTTCGGAGCAGTAGACTAATGTTTTATTTCGTTCTAACCGGTAACTCTGGAACTGGAATGAATGAATGAATGAATGAATAAAAGCTTATACTGTTTTTACTCAGAACCAACTCATTTTCAATCAATGATTTAGGGATTCATACATAAGGACTATTTTATTGCTTGGCTATAAGTTTAAAAACAACGCTTCAAATGTTAAACGTGAGGCAATTAAACAT
>NW_015655665.1:254-1076 GCF_001515625.1 Sinocyclocheilus rhinocerous | reverse complement strand
GATTCTACTAATCCAAACCAGTCTACCAATACTCTAATAAGAGTTAGTTGACATGTAGTTGCAAATAATATAATGCATTTGCAAAGTAACTTATAGTTAGTAGAATGTCTATTGGGATATTGAAATATAGTACAAGCATAAATAATATATTTATATAGAGAGATTTTGAGAATAAAGCCATAACATGTTGAGAATCTCCATAAACATTCCTTAAAAAAATACAAATAATAACAATCTTGCAATATTAAGCCTTAAATTTCCTACAACTTAATTCTTAAAGCATTATGACTTTTTTGTTGAAATGTTACAACTTTATTGAAATATGTATATATAAATATAAAATATGTATATATAAATAATATATTTTCATAAAGAGATTTTTAGAATAAAGCTGTAATATGTTGAGAATAAACTCTATAAACATATCTTTATACAAGATATGATAATATTTCAACATGGCACTAAAACGCCTTTGTGCAATTGAAAGATGTGATGTCTTACCTTTTTTTTTATTTATCTTATCACATTCAATTTAGACTGCAAGTTCACATCTTAATCATCATTTTGTTTCTGTGGCGCTGTAGATTCAGCAGTGGCACAGGAAGCATGTGATCCCCAGAATCAAAACATCTAGGGATGTAACGATTCACTCAACTCACGATTCGAGTCACGATTTTGATTTCACGATTCGATTTTTTTTTAACAAAATGAGATTAAAGACATTATACAGTAAATGAAAAGGTGTTGTTTTATTAGGCTATTGCTGCATGTTTCTTTGTGAAATTAAAATATAACAAAACTAAATTGAAATTTTAAAACAAA
>NW_015655665.1:0-117 GCF_001515625.1 Sinocyclocheilus rhinocerous | reverse complement strand
TTGTCTGTGCTCTTTCCATTTAAAATTAGAGGCAACCACTGGATTTTAATCATGATCCAAACAAAGATCCTTCTGCAGCATGAGTAGTTTTTAATCTAAATTAGACTGTATAATTTC
>NW_015655664.1:340-645 GCF_001515625.1 Sinocyclocheilus rhinocerous | reverse complement strand
TTAGTTGGCAGCCCTATTATCCACAGCTGACAACAACCCTGCTCGGTTGTGTGATATAGTAAAAAATTTAAAAAGGTACAATGTCGTTTCAAACTGAGGGCATTTTCATTGTGATTCAGACAGATGTGCACAAACATCCTCTTAACTGTTGTCAAGTTCTCCTGTAACAAAGTTCAGCTTCCTACTTATTAAAACAGGCCTCAAGTTAAAGGGTTAGTTCACCCAAAAATGAAAATTCTGTCATTAATTACTCACCCTCGTGTTGTTCCAAACCCGTAAGACCTTCGTTCATCTTCGGAACACAA
>NW_015655664.1:0-187 GCF_001515625.1 Sinocyclocheilus rhinocerous | reverse complement strand
GTAGTCCGTGTGACATCAGTGGTTCAACTGTAAAGTTACGAAGCAGTAAAGTTACGTGTGGCACACGCTCGCGTCATGGTACTGTCGTGAACGCGCATCCAAAGTGACGCAGTAGAGATGAAAATGCGGAATAAAGTCGTTGTTTTTGTTTTCTTTGCGCAAAAAAAGTATTCTCGTAGCTTCGTAA
>NW_015655663.1:0-488 GCF_001515625.1 Sinocyclocheilus rhinocerous | reverse complement strand
GTGCGTAAGTGGTGGAGACATACTTTGCTGCCATGCCAGGTGTCTGCATCAGCGGATGAGAAATACAAAAGATGAAAATATTGATACATAGATTGATGCCAGAAAAGACACCTTACAGCAGCAAAAGGTAACTTACGGCATCCTCACACAACAAACACCTTATAAGACAACCTAAATCTCACCTGTAGTAAGTCTTGTAACAAGGAATGTACTACAACCTTTGGAGCATGAAAAAAATCCTTTCGGGTACTTACAGTATTTTTTCCATGAAAATATTTGTGTACTGTACATACAGTAAGGGCGATATTGGCGACATTTTGCCTGTAGTAAGTCAGTCTAGTAACTACAAATGTACTACAGCCTTTGGAACATGAAAAAACTCTTTTGGTCAATTACAGTAATTTCCATAAAACTATTTGTGTACTGTACATACAGTAAGGAATATATTGGCAAAATTTCAGTACTTTTTTCTAAGAATAATTATGTAT
>NW_015655662.1:2223-2352 GCF_001515625.1 Sinocyclocheilus rhinocerous | reverse complement strand
AAGCTGTGTCGTCAGTCAGTCGTTTCCCATCATGCTTTTGATCAATCCGACACAGCCGCCTCGCCGTCGCAAGTTTTTTGGCACATGTCAGCATGACATCAGAGCAAGTCGGACGTAACTCAGACACTT
>NW_015655662.1:0-2025 GCF_001515625.1 Sinocyclocheilus rhinocerous | reverse complement strand
ACTGCTAAGCAAACGGAGAGGAGAACTAACGTGTATACGCTCGCCAGCCGTCTGGCCAAAATCCCATAGTATTCAGGCGTCAGACATAAGATATGAGACGTTAGACGTCACGGTCACGTGTCGGAGCTGCGCTCAAACTGCGTGGCAGCGACGTAGCAAAAAAATTATTTTTTTTACTTTTCATCTGGATAACATACTTGTGGATAAGCCTCTGGATAACTTACGTGTGGATAAGCGTCTGGATAACGTACGTGTGGATAAACGTAGTGTGAATAAGTACATTGATAATCATTTGGCTTTGTCCCAGGGGCGGCGTTTCCAGTATGGCAGTCGCCATACTCTAGCCCAGTCAGGTGTGCCGTGGAAAATCCAAACTCTCTATTATATTTTGTTATTATTGTTTTAAATCACTGCTATTGGGGGTTTTACAAATATTTAACCAATGAAAAGCATTCTAAAGAGCTTGTCACTAAACTTTTTAAAGCTATGGATCCTCAAACTGTCAGCAAAACCTCTTAACTTCACCCTGCTTCCATTCAGAACAAAGTGCCGCGCAGTGCAAGCGGCCTGGAGACAGATCTCGGCTTGTTCGCAACGCAAGGGTAAATATTCTGTCCTCTGCATGCATGTGTGTCGAGCATGCATATACAGATAGCCAAACATTGCAAGAAGATGACTGATCAGCTTCAATGACCACTCAGATGATTGAATAAATTTTTTCTTTACTTTTGCTTGAGTGCAATCATGTAGTTCAATCTCCGTTACATTCTTTTGTGAAACTGCAAAATAAATACAATAAATGCTTACTTAAATAGAAACAAACAAAATACAGTAACTCGTTATACAATGTTTACGTTTACATTGGTAAACTGCAGTAACGTTAGTTACACCGATCTTTTGAATGGGAATACAAAGCATATGAAAAGCTAACATGCTTTCAACATATATAACTCTTAATAAAATACAAACCCCAAATATAAAAAATAATGAATATAAACGACAGACTTACAAGCAAAGCTTCTTTAGGGGTTTTACACAACAGATTGGAAGAAGATGAAAGAAACACGCAATCTCTCTGCTGCGAAATGGCCGCTGTGCTTCGCGTGTTCCCCGATATGAAGTATAACAAATAAAGTTTTGTCAAACTGGATTTTAACTCAACCTATGTCAAACAGCGCCCTCCAGTGGGGAGGAAGAAGTAATGTTAGACATGGCATAATACTCCCCGTCTGGTATTAAGTATAATACCACTCTTAATTTCTCAACTAGTGAATATATGTTCACTGGGTAATTTAAGACATAAGCAAGATAACCTCTGTAATAGGTCGTAAGAAGGTTTTAGCAGTACCACTCTTAGGCCTCTTATTAAGAAACCACAACTAGATCCTAGTGAACTGGCAAATTACAGACCCATCTCAAATCTTAAATCTCAATTCGTTCCTTTTTACCTGATCGTCTTTCAGAAGGACCAGGTCTCTTTCTTTGATATTAGGTTTGTTGTCTTGCCATTTCTTGCGAGGCTGAAGGGATGCAAGGTATTCTCGCCTCCACCTTTCCCAAAACAGGCTGGCAAGATACTGCACTCTTTTCCATTGTTTTCTATACAGATCAGCGTTCTCAAACTGCCCTGTAGGTGCGGATGAGGTACACACCTTTTGAGAGAGGATCATTGCTGGGGTGAGGAGAAGAGGTGACTCGGGATCAGTAGAAATGTATACAAGAGGTCTTGCGTTGATAATAGCACATACTTTCCACCTTTATTTGACCCTCTAACTCTAACACTTTCTATTCTATTATAATTCTACTTTATATTTATCTTTTTCATTTTTTTGTTCTTTATTTAAAAATAAACAAAACAACAACAAAAAACAAACACTAGCTTTCTATTTTTTTCTATTCTATCTACTTGTTTTTCTTTGTTTGTGTGTGTGTATATGTGTGTGTGTGTATAATATGTATGTATGCATGTATATATATATTTATATATATATATATGTATATGTATATATATACACCTTGCTACGT
>NW_015655661.1:310-544 GCF_001515625.1 Sinocyclocheilus rhinocerous | reverse complement strand
AGCGCGACATTGATAATAGAAATACACTATCCATTATCAATTGCTTTTTAAGCTAAATGTAATAAAATCAGAAGAATTTTGATGCATGATTATTTTTTGTCACTTAAGTTTTAATCCGGCTATTAGTCCTGTCGGGCAAGTACAATTCTCGAGCCATTTTTCAGTAAACTTGCATTAACCCATTTAAAGTAGTTCGGAGGCTGGACAGCGAGCTGGTGTTCGACTGTATTCTGT
>NW_015655661.1:0-209 GCF_001515625.1 Sinocyclocheilus rhinocerous | reverse complement strand
CACTGGGTCCGTTAGACTGGAGAAATGTTTGTGGTAATGTGACCAAAAATATTTAAGACCTACTGAATCTGAATTGAAGACATTTTAAGACTTTTTAAGGCCTTATTTTAGGAAAACTTTATTTAAGACATTTTAAGACTTTTTAAGGGCCCGCGGCCATCCTGTTTTACTGGCCTTCCATGTCTGTGGACATTAGAAATTGGGTAAGT
>NW_015655660.1:325-617 GCF_001515625.1 Sinocyclocheilus rhinocerous | reverse complement strand
TTTAACGGATAGAGACAGAATACCAACCAAAAAAATCCAGAAAAATCACATTATATAAAGGTTAGAAATTGATTTGCATTTCACTGAAATAAGTATTTGATCCCCAAGCAAAACTTGCCTTAGTACTTGGTGCAGAAACCCTTGTTGGCATGCACAAAGGTAAGATGTTTTTGTAGTTGGTCACCAGGTTTGCACACATCTCAGGAGGGATTTTGATCCACTCCCTTTACAGATCCTCTCTAAATCCTTAAGGTTTCTTGGCTGTCGTTTGGCAACTCGAAGTTTCAGCTCC
>NW_015655660.1:0-275 GCF_001515625.1 Sinocyclocheilus rhinocerous | reverse complement strand
TTCTATAGGATTGAGGTCTGGAGACTGGCTAGGCCACTCCATGACCTTAATGTGCTTCTTCTTGAGCCACTCCTTTGTTGCCTTGGCGGTATGTTTCGGGTCATTGTCATGCTGGAAGTGTTCTGGCTGAGGGAAGGAGGTTCTCGTCCAAGATTTTACAGTACATGGCCCCGTCCATTTGCCCCTCAATGCGGTGAAGTCGTCCTGTACCCTTCGCAGAAAAACAGCCTCAAAAGCATAATGTTTCCACCTCTGTGCTTGACTGTAGGGATGGT
>NW_015655659.1:0-519 GCF_001515625.1 Sinocyclocheilus rhinocerous | reverse complement strand
TGTTCTAAAGCAGCGGTTCTTAATCCTGTTCCTTGCGTCTCCCTGCTCTACACACGCTCTGCTCTGCATCTCTCTCTCTCTCATTCAGCTCGACAGCTCAGCTCCAACAATGAACTGTTCGAATTATACACTTGTATGTGTTATAGACAGACATTTTTCACATAGCTATGAGAAGTGTTAAACATGGACGAGTGTGCGGTTGCCGTGCTGTATTAAAGCGTTAATCAGGATAAAACCGTATATTAAAATTATTTCGTTTTTATATAGTTTAGTTTCAGTTTTAGTTTCAGTTTTAATGAAAGTTTAGCAGAATTAACAGATCACTTCCAGAGCGCAGGCCAAAGAAAGACGTATGCATAATTTAACCTCAGTGAGGCAAACATATAGCAACACAAAATTAACGCATGCTGAGATTGATTAGATAGTAAAAGTATACAAATATACGCCAAAGAAAGCAGACAAGCCTTTTTTACAAAATTAATCTACACAAGTCGTGCTTAATGTCATATCCAATGATGT
>NW_015655658.1:376-500 GCF_001515625.1 Sinocyclocheilus rhinocerous | reverse complement strand
TACTCAATATACATACACACGCACAAACATGCATACATAAATCATCTAGCCCCCTCATATTTTTCCAATTCGTTGTCATTTTTATAATCTAAAACAGCTAACATGAAACAAAATCTGCAAACAC
>NW_015655658.1:0-228 GCF_001515625.1 Sinocyclocheilus rhinocerous | reverse complement strand
CTTCACATCACGCCCTCCAAAACACTATCAAACACCACACAAACTCTTCTAAAGTCGATGTCCCATGATGGAGAGATTCAGATGTAAGCTTCGGAGAAAGTCCGCTCGCGGATAAACACTCCGTGTAGCGCCGCGACGCCATTCTGTGAACGCAGCGTGCGTACAGATGAGAGCGCAGTCAGTTCAAGAATACACACTAACTTTGCGCACGGGTATTCTTCAAGCCTT
>NW_015655657.1:270-961 GCF_001515625.1 Sinocyclocheilus rhinocerous | reverse complement strand
GTTTGTGTCCCCCCCACTTTCAAATTCGTTGTTATGATTTTTTTAGCCGCACGCCATCATCGCCACGGAGGAACAGGACCGAGCAGGGCACAGACGCGTGCATCCGCGTCCAGGAATGTCACGTGCACACTCTAAAAATAGCTCACTGAAAGTTCTAATGAGCGGGTATCGCGATTGCGGCACAGTCAGCGATGAAACACCAGAAGCAGCAACAGATGACTTTAATGTCATCATGGATGAAAAGAAAGAAGATGTGAGTTGGTCGATTCAGTAAAGAAAGAAAGGAGATGTGAGTTGGTTGATTCAGTAAATTAGCTCAGGTCAGGATAATCATATTTTCTGTTTACACCTGTTAATGTTAGCCTACGTTGACTGAGCTAACGTTAACATACACTGTTGCTAGGTAATAGACCGTTGTTAGCTAAATATTTAATGTAGAACAGTGGTTCCCAAACTTGGGTATGCGAACAAAATGCTGAGTTTTGTGTGTTTCGCGAACGAATCGTTCGCGAAAGTCATTGATTCAATGATTAATTTATAAATACAGCCACTTGCATAGTTACTGAATGAACAAATGACTCGATGACTCACGCATTAAGACAGTGACTTACCGGCACCTACTGGCGCTTTTAGTATTTAAAAGAATCACTTTTCACTTTTTTTATCATCATTGCATATTAATCTATTGAAC
>NW_015655657.1:0-195 GCF_001515625.1 Sinocyclocheilus rhinocerous | reverse complement strand
AAAAAATGCATTGGAAAGTCAATTTAGGGGGCAAATATTGTCCTTTAATGGAAAAGTTGCAGTCTAAGTGGAAGAGAGGGGGTAGGCCTAAGCAGAAATGCCTCAGGGTCTGGGAACCACTGATGTAGAACATTATGTCCTGTGCAACATGTGATTTATTTTATATTTTCAGGTACAGCGGTTAGTTTGAAATAA
>NW_015655656.1:0-527 GCF_001515625.1 Sinocyclocheilus rhinocerous | reverse complement strand
GCTACACGCAATTACAAGGATCTATATAAAGCTAATTTTCTGCCCGTGATAGAAGGTCTGAAACAGGAAATCAAACGCTGGGATTTGCTGGCCCTCTCTTTAAGTGGAAGAATTAATACTATTAAGATGAATGTATTGCCTAAGTTCCTATATTTATTTCAAAATCTTCCTATTTTTCTAACTAAACATTTTTTCAACTCCATAGAGAAGCCTATGTCAGCATTTATCTGGAACAACAAAAATCCTCGGATTCGGAAAAGTGTATTACAAAAGCCCCGTGCCTTAGGCGGCATGGCACTTCCCAATTTTATGCTTTATTATTGGGCGGCTAATATGAGAGGATTGACTTACTGGATGAGGGACAGTGATAGCCCTTGCGCCCCTAAATGGCTTAGTTTGGAGAAAACCTCCTGTAAATCTGTTTCCCTATCTTCTTTAATGTGCTCTGAACTTCCAATGCTTAAACGTGCCTCTCACTACTTCTCGAATCCTATGGTGATACAATCACTAAAAATTTGGAATCAATT
>NW_015655655.1:0-464 GCF_001515625.1 Sinocyclocheilus rhinocerous | reverse complement strand
TACTTGAGTATATTTTTTCAGTACTCTTTCCACCACTGGTGCTGTCCCACGAACGCGAGGTCTGACTTTCCCGGAGAAGTGTCACCTCTCTCGGCGTCTGTTCTGTGCAGTGAGCGGCAGAGAAGCACCGCAGCCGACTTGTCAATAAATGAGTACAAAACAGCGTTTCCTAGCACCTGTTGCTTACTGATTGTTTGGAATTATAAATATGAGCGTAGTTCGTCTGTTAATATCACAGGCACTTTTTTGTTTGTTGTTTTTTTTTATTTACTCTGACGCAGGCAGTGCGTTGCATGAGACAAAAAAGTAATATAGCCAAAACAACCGCATAGCCGCTCTTTAGTGTAGATGCATGTTGATTTTATCAGACGATGCCGCAATTATAAATGAGTGACTCCTGGTTTACATGTATTAAAAGAGGTCGTGTTTAGTCACTATTCAGTGTGGTATTTTTTGACAATATT
>NW_015655654.1:22607-23254 GCF_001515625.1 Sinocyclocheilus rhinocerous | reverse complement strand
ATATTAAAATAGAAATAAAGATATTAATATAATGAGAAAAAAAGGTTACAGTAACTTACCCAACAGGTTCGATCCCTTTTCCCTTCAGTGACTTGATTACACAGAGCAAATGTCTGATACTCATGTAAACATGCAAATGGCGATAAAAAATGTAGTTCTGTGCATCTCACCTGTTACCCCTTGAGAGCTCAGTCTATTAATGATGACATCATCATAATTCTCTGGTGCGTCCACTGCACATAAAAATATGAATCAATTTAAATGTAAACCAAAAAACCCATTAAGGAAGTAATTAAAATATTACCTGTAACGATCTTGATTTCAAAGGAATATTATTATTATTATTATTATTATTTTAAATTGATAAAAAAAGTAAAACACCTTTTTTGATATCAGCGTTCTGTCCGCTTGTCATGACATCATCATAGCTCTCAGGTGTGTCTTCTACAAATTCATACATTCATCACAGACACACATTCATTACATTCAGAACAAATTTGACATATCTGTCTTAAACATACTGTAATATTTTAATTTAAAAGTATATTATATGCTGTTGTAGAGTAAGAGAGGGACACCTGTCTCACGATCTGGTTTCAGTCCATCAGTGATGACATCATCATAGTATCCCGGTGTGATTTCCTTCA
>NW_015655654.1:17345-22338 GCF_001515625.1 Sinocyclocheilus rhinocerous | reverse complement strand
GCTCGTCATGACATCATCATAGCTCTCAGGTGTGTCTTCTACAGATTCACACATTCATCACAGACACACATTCATTACATTCAGAACAAATTTGAAATATCTATCTTAAACATACTGTAATATTTTAATTTAAAAGTGTATTATATGCTGTTGTAGAGTAAGAGAGGGACACCTGTCTCACGATCTGGTTTCAGTCCATCAGTGATGACGTCATCATAGTATCCCGGTGTGATTTCCTTCAGCATCTCTTCTGCATCAACACACAACATGTTTGGATACAAAAGCCAAAATATGTTGTTGCTGCAGATCAAGAGACTTTATTAAACATTTGAATCATGTGAACAATTAAAAAGGTCACTGACCTTTTAGGACACTTTCATTAGTAACATCATCATAATATGCAGTCTTGAACTCTTTTGCTAAACCAAAGGAGAGCAGACTGTTAATATATAAGTAAACAGCAGTATTTAGATAATATTGGGTCATTAATCAAATATGAAATAGAATTTGTTCACTTCACTTATTTATTTTAGGCAAATTCTTTAAAAAGGATTTGAGTGAATGTGGAGTGAATGTGTGCTTCGTCTCTCTAACCTGAGAGAAGCTCATCAGCATCTTCATACCCAGAATGCAGTTCTTCAGAGATGAGACTCCCTGTTAAAGAAGAGCAGAGCAGTCAGAAACATGTTCATCATTACAAACAGACTAAATCCTCATTTCCTTAATCATAAAGAAGACAACACAACACAAATATTAATTATTCGAATTTAAAAGTATTATAGGCAGAAATCCCTTTTTGCTGGGCCAATTAGCAAACACACAAATGTATCCTCACATGAACCCATTCCTCACTGCCTTCCAGAAAAACACACACACCTGCACCTACACTTAAAAATATATGAACACCTCCTTATGACAATCTAAAAATACTCACAGGAAGAGACACTCACACACACACACACACACACACATTGGTTCATGCTTGTTAAAACTTATGTGGTTTTCTGTCAGGAATTCTGTGGTTTGAAGCAGGAGGTTTAACAGGACTAATAATAGATGAACATCATCTGTCTGACAGACTCTTATTAATGCTATTAAATGAGATTGATGGCTCATGTCTCACCCCTCTGAGTGAAGTGATTGTGTCTGTGCTGAATCTCCTCATAAACGGCCTCAGTCGTCGTCCTGTGTCTCCTCTTAGAGAGAGCTGTGAGTGTAGACAGACAAACCTGCTGTCAGTTCACAACACATGACTGATCACACACTGAATAAGACACAATATGACAGTCTCTGGATCTCTCCTACCTCTCCTCATCACTCTGTTCTGCTGAATCAGTATAAGCAGTGGCACTAAGAGCAGTAAGAGCACAACTCCCAGAACAATCACAAGCACTGGGGGGACGGAGAGAGACGCTGCTGGAGGAGAGACTGATGTTGAGCGCACTGGAGGAGAAGATGTTGTTGTGGCAGGAGTAGTGGTGGACACTGACAAATCTGGCAAAATAAAAAAACACACAAATTAACAATCATGCAAATTATTGATTTGAACACAAATATTATTAGCACTAAAATGTTCCAAAAATTTTGCCTGACCTACACAGTTGAGTGTAACAAGCTTCTTGTGGGAGCAGTAAGTGTGGTTGTTCAAGGAGAGAGGACAGTCCCACAGGTGAATCTCATTCCCTCTGCACTCAACTCTGTTCAGCCACACAACACCTTCACCAGCACCAAAGACTGAATTCCCATCAGCCCTCAGTGCTGCTCCACAACCCAGCTGCCTGCAGACCACCTGAGCATCGCTGATGTCCCACTGATCATCACAGACTGAGCCCCACACAGCGTTATGATACACCTCCAGCCTCCCAGAGCACCGGCCCTCCCCTCCACTCAGTCTGAGAGGAACATGATCTAAAACACACACATCAACCAGCACTGACCAGCTTCAGCACAACATTTACAACAAAATACACTCTAAAACTGAAGATAGAAATTTAAATGCGCTGATTTTTCATGCAAATATTGCAATGCACAGATAATAATATATGAGGCAAATACATGCTTAAACTAAGAAACATTGACAAATGTATTATCAGGAAACTTACTTGAACACTGTCTCTGGTGAGGTGATGCTGAACATGTCAGACGACTCCGAGGAGACTCATCACTCTCCTCCACTGAAATAAAACATTACACAATCAAGACTCTTCTCACCTGCTCTGTTTAGTTTTGCAGAAAATTTTGTTTACTTACCACATAAACCTGACCATATTAAATTCAAAAACCATTTAAATAGATCTTACAATAATTGATAGCCAATAATTTTTGCCACCTCATCTTCATCACAGTAGTTTTGACCCCAGGGTAAAGATGGACACTGCCATAAAGTGGAATCATGTGGTCGACATATAACTTCATCCAGCCAGTTAGGAGCTGATTTCACTCTTGATGTAGAATCAGACAAAACACCAGATCTTCCACAGTTCAGCTCTTGACAGATCAGACTCGCTGTGTCTCTTTCCATCTGGTTCCAGCACACATTACCCCAGGATCCATTGTAGAAAACCTCCACATTCCCTTCACAGCCCTCAGTTAACCTGATCTCTTTAAACTCTAAATAGAATTGAAAAGTCATTTTAAAATATCTGAATTGAAAAACCTTGCCATTATAAACATGTGAAAGTGTTGAAAGGATATTTCTAAAACCTTTAAATCAACTTTAATTTTAAAGAAAAAATACAGCAGGACGTTTACCTGAGCACACGACTCCTACATCCTCCTTGTGTTGACAGTCATGTTTTCCCCAGCCTGGAGAAGAGCAGCTCCACAGAGACGTCTCATTCCCCTCAAACTTTACCTCATCCAGCCATATGGGTCCAGAACCAGGACCAAACCAGGCTGGTACCTGCTGGTTACTGAGGGCCACTCCACACTGCAGCTGTCTGCACACCACATGAGCATCTTTAATATCCCAGGAGTCATCACACACTGTCCCCCATGAGCCGCTGTGAAAAACCTCCAGCCTCCCTGCACAGTCTCCCCCAGAACCCACCAGCCTGATGGACCCGCGACCTGATATTCAGAGAAAGAAAAACACATTATTGATTAGTAACAACTGAAGAATCTGCCCAGATGTTGTTCTTCTCACCAAGGCAGGTGATTGACAGCTGTTGTGTGGAGCTGCAGTTGAGAGTTTGTGGAGAGCTGCAGTTCCCCAGATGAGCTTCACTCCCAGAGCACTGGAAGCCCGTCACACACTCATGACTGTGTTCAGGACTGGATGAAGAGGAGCCGTAGAAGTTCAGCACAGAGCCACAGCCCAGCTGTCTGCAGACCACAGAGGATTCAGTGAGACTCCAGGAGTCCAGCAGAACTCTCCTCCAGACCTGATGGATGAAAACTTCCAGCTCCCCCTCACACTGTCTCTCTCCAGACAACCGCACCAGACCATCATGAAGAGCCAGAGAGGAATCTGAGTGAAAGATGTGGCATTTTATTAAGCAAGCAGTGTTTCAAATTAATTTTCAGGGGAAGTGGTTATAGCAGGCTGATAAGTTGCTAAATGACATTGTGAATTTGTGATGTCACTGCACAGTGACCGTGACGCAAATCTGTGTAATTTTCGAACACACAATGAGATTACTCAATTCACTGCCCGTCTCAGCAAAAAATAGGATTTAAAGTATGTTAATTTAGATTTGTCCATAGAAGTAATATAAACATATATTATTTGTAAAAGTAATGGTAATATAAGCACAACACATTTTTATGATCAGATATTTTCATTTTTAAATACAGCATTGAATTATTAAATAATTAAATATTTTTGAACAATTTTATTTTATTTATTTTCTTATTTACTAAAACTACACATTCTGAACAATAATAGTTTTAAGCAGTATATTTTGGTAGCTACAGTATTAATATGCTACACTGATTTTTCACAGGTGTTTTACCTGTATTTTAAATTACGCATTGCTTTTTGTTATCAGGGCTTTTGTTATTTTAGGGCTACAGGTTATAAATGTTACCATTACAGATAATGTCCTGGTAGAAAATTACCAGTACCATTTTCACTTCTCTAGAGATTTTGATGTTGTTGTTGACCAAACTGATTAACAATTATAGGAGCAAGCTAATAACAAGGTGCATCATAAATAAACAATTATTATTGAACAGTTGCAACTAGCAACTTAATTCCTATATGATGTGTGTACTGTTATACAGCTCTCTCCAGACTGATGTGCTGCTTGGATGGCTAGCTGTTCAATGGTTTCCTCTTTTTTTAATCTTTTTTTAGAGGAAAAATGCATGCCATTTTTAATCGTCTGAGTCACTTTTCAAAAGTTGCCAAATATATTTTAAAAATAGCTAATAGCTAGGTGCTTGTTGAAGAAAAAAAGTTGCTTAAACTAGCAATAAAATTGCAAAGGTGGCAAAACTGATTGCAAGCTAATTCATGCATTTGACTTTTTCAATAAAATCCTCTCACTAGAGCAGATGACTCCAACATCTTGTTTATGAGAACATTCAGCTCGACTCCATGAAGAGATGGAACATTCTGAGAGTTTTGTTTCATTCCCGTCACAATCAAACACATCAGCCCAGATTTCACCACTTCCCTCTCCAAACCAGTCTGATCCCACAACAGACACAGCAATCCCACAATTCAGCTGTCTACAGAGGACACTGGCAGCTCTCATATCCCAGCATGCATCACACACTGTGCCCCATTTACTGAAGTACTGACGTTCAACTCAACCAGAACAGGTGTCAGAGCTGTTTACCAGTCTGAGATCAGTGTGATCTGGACAAATAACAGAGAGTTTAGTTTAACAGTATGAAATATGCAAAAGAAATATGTTTGAAAAACCTACCAGAACATAACAGTCCAATGTCATTCTCATGGGTACAGTTGTGTTTGAGTGATGATATTGAACAGAATGAAATATGTGATTCATTTCCTCTGCACTGAATCTCTTGTGTCCACGTCTGA
>NW_015655654.1:0-17053 GCF_001515625.1 Sinocyclocheilus rhinocerous | reverse complement strand
GTGTCTCCTTTGCCAAAAGCAGCTGCTCCCAGCACCTGTACAGGAGCCCCACAGTCCAGCTCTCTACACACAACCTCTGCATCCTGCTGGTCAAAGGCAGCATCACACACTGTGCCCCATGTGTTCCCATGAATCACCTCTAATCTCCCAGAGCACAGGTGAGACCCATTTACAAGTCTAGAATGTTTATGATCTGCATATTACATAAAAACACACACAAAAAGTGGTTATTCAGAGTGGTACACAAAAAAACATTTACTTTTCAGTTACTAAAACCCAGGTCTGCACATGATTTATCTCAAATTTCCCAGTGCACAGAAACGAGTCTGGGAATGTGGCATGTGTCTACATCACAAATAAAAATCAGCATAACAAAAATGTGTGATGTGCTAATTCTTTCATTATTAAGATGAATATAATTTAAATTATTTATTTTGTTTTTCTAACAAAACAATTAAGCAGATTGCTAGGCTTACCTGAGCATCTGACTCCAGCATCTTCACCATGACCACAGGCATGTATACCCCATCCTCTTGACTTACAGTTCTTCAGTGTAGACTCTGATCCACTACAGTCTACTTTATCCATCCAGATTCGTCCTGATCCTGGTCCAAAGTGAGCCTTATCATCACCCAGAGCCTCCACAGCCTCTCCACAGTCCAGCTCTCTACACACCACTTTAGCATCAGTTATATCCCAGTCATCATCACACACTGTTCCCCACTGACCATCATGATGAACCTCCACTCTACCACGACAGGGACTGTTACCACCAACCAACCTAACAGTCTCTAAATTTGTATGAAAAAGAGAAAATGATTTAAGCACAATAGTAGTACAGACTATTACAATCATTGGCGGAATATGGCAATGTTGAGAAACATAACACATAAAGAGGTCAGTAAATGGAAATATATATTGATATTCCAAGCTGGACAAGAGATTTTTTTCAAATAATCTTGTTATCTTTAAGTTGTTACCTTGTAAAAGCTTAAATTGCTTATAAAATTTAATTGATAATTAATGACCTAGTGTCACTCAATCTTAGTTTCTAGAGATTATACAGGCCTCAATTCAGTTTCTAGTGATATGAGGCCATTGTAGATAAACTGCTCATTAAAACATGTATCATTTCACCTTTTTACTCTGTATGTGTGTACTTACCAGATATTGGTATAGTGATTATAGAGGACAGTAAAACAAGTTTCAGGCATCCCTCCATCTTCTTCTGCTCGTCACACTGTCTGTTTGACTCTGTCAGCACAAGTTTCTCGTCTGCTCCCTCAAACACACTGAAGAAACTGGCTCCTGTCAGCCCCCTAAAGAGAGAGAGAGACTCACAGCTGCCAATGACACTCACTCTTACCTTATTAGACACAACAGAGGAAATCATCAAACACAATCAGTGACAAATCAGAAAGCAGCATTTTTATTTTCTCCATATATATCAATAAAGTGTCAGCGCTGATGAGCGGGGCTCCTCCTCCAGCGTGAAGAGACACTTCACTGAGGACAGACTCGTGTCAGTCATAAGTCAGTGTGGAGATAAAGTCACACTAAACTTAAAGCAGATTGATACAGAAACACTGCAGCTTATATTCAGCATCAAACCTGAACCTGAACACAGCAGATACAAGCACTGATGACTGACTGCTCACTTCAGACACTTAACACTTTACTTCACACCCAAAAAATGTTTGACATTTGTGATACATATATAAATTATAATAATCTGAACATTTTAAAGTTATGTTTTGGGACTACAGTTCGTCTGTATTTATATTTTCACTATACTGTTATAATGTTCTAACCAAGAGCACTATGAACAGTATGTTAATACATTATAAAATGAACAGGACTCTTTGTGTACAACAAATAGAGGGCTATTCAGACAACATTTGTAAATAAATATTGGTTTCTATTCCAAAGATATAATCTACGGTGCCCGTAAAGTGACATGTTCGGTTCACTTAGTGTTGTCGTGGCCACGACATAATAACTCGTGGGAACGTGATTATATGTGGTGGCCACTAGATATTAATTTGAGGGAACGTCATATTAACTCGTGGGAACGTGATATTATGTCGTGGCCACGAGATCATTTTGTTGAGGTAACGATCATCCTTATGTCGTGGCCTCGAGATGCTATGTTGAGGGAACGACATCCATTTCTCGTGGCCACGACTTCTTATGCTGAGGGAACGACATATTTTTCTCGTAGCCACGCATTTAATGCATAAACAATCCTGCGTCACCATAGCAACCCATATCAGAGCTGGATTCATTAAAATTTTCCATGAATTATCTCTATAAGTAAAAATGGAGAAAAAAAAATGCAGATGTTCTTTAAAGTAATTTTTACTTACAGTGTTCTGATTTTATATAAAAATGTGCAAAAATATGAATAACTTTGAGGCAAATGAATTATGAATGAATTATGAATAATGAATGAATTATGAATAATGAATGAATATATATATTCAAATTACCTAACTAAAAAGTGAGCAATATGACATGTTTGAAAATAAAAATAAATAAATAAATGTGTTCTACTGTCTGGGGTCCGCCATCAGGAGTTAAAGGGGATGTTATGCGACACACTTTTTCCCTCCCCTTTATTCCACCTTTTTCACTCCTGATAAGTTTGTATCTGGTGTATTCCATGCACAAGCTAGTGAATAGGCTTTTGGTCATTGATCTGCAGAAAGTTTTCTGCGGGAGTTAGTGTTAGGGGCTACTAGAATACGGGGGGCACCGACACTGATCTTGCATACCCCTCGGCAAATGTGCAATTGCGCCCCTGATTATATCAAAGACATATGTAGCTGTAGATGTGTGTTTAACACTGTCATGTGTAATTATTCCAGTTGATGGCAGCAAAACACTTCTTATTGTAAAGAGGAGCAGACAAGAGTCTAGTCCTTGTGTCTCCACATGAGGGAACTTTTCCCTGGTGAACTTTTTTTGTGACAGAAAAAAGAAAAAATATTTCTAGAGAATGCTACAAATCTAATTTCATTCATGTAGAGCTCATTTCACAGCACATTGTTTTTACTTTTTGTCTACTGCTATAATATATTCTACAACTCAGAGACAGAATAATGTAAATACACTGTAGCAGTGAGAGTGATATTTCTGGTATTTTCATTCAGTTGTATAATAACGGCCTTTAAAGTAGGATTACCAGACCTCCTCGTTCTCCAGGAACAGTCTGGGTTTTTGGTGTTCTGACCCTAAATGGAGCTGTTCCTGTAAAATGTTCCTGATTTTTCAGCACGTTCAAAACAGCTGCAAAGTCTGACCACCATAGCCGACTGGTCAGGGGTGGCTTTACCACTTTGTGGGCCCTAAGCAACGTCAAGACCCCAGGCCCCCTCGGTACAAATCACGTTCCAGGGGAGGGGGTCCCACAGGAGCCCCACACACTTGCATGGTTTGCATGATGGTTAAAACCACTACTGCTGCTGGTTACTAGAGCAATCATGTGATTATTTTCACTGAGAGTGAGCTGCAAGCTACATTTATTACTTGGTTACACGCTGCTACTTTAGCCATGAAGAACAAAGCCTGGGCATCCGTTAATAGCACTTCTTGTGCACTTGCGGTCTTGCAGACTTACATATCTAAAATCATTAAGGCATGAGTGGCTGATTAGATATTTGTGTTAACGAGCAGTTTAAGTGGCCAGTGAGTGTATACTGTATTAACATAGAGATAATAAAATGGAAAAAAGAAACCTGCAGCTCCATAATGTTGTTTGTCATCAATGAAGAAGATCTCAAACTCAGTACTGCAGGTAAGGATAATTTACAAACAAAAGAATATCAAAAGTAGAAGGACATTACCTTGTGTATTGATGAAATTGCATTACGTCACACAACAGGCAACTGTGCTTGTTTTATATTAATAGATATGACATGAGCTGCACTGGGATTTTAATATTCTGTTGTTAAGCATTGTTAAGTCATAATATATTGTTATATTATATTGTTGCATAATGGTGTATAGAGAATAAATATTTTAAACGCGTTACAGGTCGTTGAATTACACATATATAACACAGTACTTCTACAGCAAAATGTAGAATATAAAAGTAGTTTATAAGTAAAATATAAAAGCCCAGCAGACAAGCAAAATGCATAATTTATTGGTTTATAACACGCCTGATCACATAAGAGAATAATAGTTGATACAGTTGATTTTAGTTGATTGTTATTTCTTTTCTTTCTATTGTGAAAGTTACTTATCACATCCAAAATAAATGCAAGTATTTTTTCAGCATTATCCACTCATGAACTCCAGTTCTTTCTGCGGTGAAGCTGAGGGCTGTTACATCACTGATGGTCATTTGGGTTTATATTTAGGATGTCTTTGATTGTCACTGTTTGTGCTTTATAAGGTAAGATCATACATTTGACTTCAGACATCATGTAATCTCTTACTGACATACAAAAACTTTTTTTATTGCTATTAACAAGGCCAAAAAAATCCAACAAAATCCCACAAAGGCATAACAGATTTAATACAAAAAATGGGGAAAAATATAAAAACCTGAGATTTGACATATCAATAACTCAAACTTTGTTCAGATGTGTTGAACCTAAGCAGTGGGTGTGATCATTGAGCCAAATGGCCCCCTTCTTTGTTTGACTCCTCCTCCACATCATCATAATCTGTTATTAAAAACAAAATCTTAAATCATGTCAAATACTGTAAATGAATAAATATTTTAAGTCTAAACAACTGGAAAAATATTAAAAATATTAAAATCTAAATGAAGATGTTAATATAATGAGAACAAAAGGGTTACAATAACTTACCCAACAGGTTTCTCACATCTTCACTGACACTCATCACATCGTCATACTCCTCCTGAACTCCCTCTGATCAAGAATGACATAAAAATATCATTTCAGTTTCTAAAACACTTTATCACATTTGAAGGATCCCTTTTCCCTTCAGTGACTTGATTACACAGAGCGAATGTCTGATACTCATGTAAACATGAAAAGGCCGATAAAAAAATGTAGTTCTGTGCATCTCACCTGTTACCCCTTGAGAGATCCGTCTATTAATGATGACATCATCATAATTCTCTGGTGTGTCCACTGCACATAAAAATATGAGTCAATTTAAATGTAAACCAAAAAACCTTCAGTGACTTGATTACACAGAGCGAATGTCTGATACTCATGTAAACATGAAAAGGCCGATAAAAAAAAGTAGTTCTGTGCATCTCACCTGTTACCCCTTGAGAGCTCGGTCTATTAATGATGACATCATCATAATTCTCTGGTGTGTCCACTGCACATAAAAATATGACTCAATTTAAATGTAAACCAAAAAGCCCATTAAGGCAGCAATTTAAATTATTATCTGTAACGATCTTGATTTTAAAGGAATATTATTATTATTATTATTTTAATTGATAAAGTAAAACACCTTTTTTGATATCAGCGTTCTGGCTGCTCATCATGACATCATCATAGCTCTCAGGTGTGTCTTCTACAAATTCACAAATTCATCACAGACACACATTCATTACATTAAAAACCAATTTGAAATATCTGTCTTTAATTTAATTTAATTTAATTTAAAAGTATATTATATGCTGTTGTAGAGTAAGAGAGGGACACCTGTCTCACGATCTGGTTTCAGTCCATCAGTGATGACATCATCATAGTATCCCGGTGTGATTTCCTTCAGCATCTCTTCTGCATCAGCACACAATATGTTTGGATACAAAAGCCAAAATATGTTCTTGCTGCAGGTCATGAGACTGAGAATTTATATTTGGTAAAGAATCATGTGATCAGTTAAAAAGGTCCCTGACCTTTTAGGCCACTGCTGTTGGTGACATCATCATAATATGCAGTCTTGAACTCTTTTGCTGAAATAGGAGAGAAAACTGTTAATATTTAAGTAAACAGCAGTATTTTAATAGTATTGGGTCATTAATCAAATATGTCAAATAATTAGTTCACTTCACTCATTTATATATTAATTTATGTGAATTCATTAAAAAGGGGTCTTTTCTGAGTGGCAGACAAACCTGCTGTCAGTTCACAACACATGACTGATCACACACTGAATAAGACACAATATGACAGTCTCTGGATCTCTCCTACCTCTCCTCATCACTCTGTTCTGCTGAATCAGTATAAGCAGTGGCACTAAGAGCAGTAAGAGCACAACTCCCAGAACAATCACAAGCACTGGGGGGACGGAGAGAGACGCTGCTGGAGGAGTTTGTGGAGGAGAGACTGATGTTGAGGGCACTGGAGGAGAGACTGATGTTGAGCGCACTGGAGGAGAAGCTGATGCTGTTGTGGCAGGAGTAGTGGACACTGACAAATCTGGCAAAATAGACACAAACACATAAACAATTATGTAAATGATTGATTTAAACAAACATTATTAGCACTGAAATGATCCAGAAATTTTGCCTGACCTACACAGTTGAGTGTAACAAGCTTCTTGCGTGAGCAGTCAGTGTGGTTATTCAGGGAGAAAGGACAGTCCCACAGGTGAATCTCATTCCCTCTGCATTGACCTTTGTTCAGCCACACAACACCTTCACCAGCACCAAAGACTGAATTCCCATCAGCCCTCAGTGCTGCTCCACAACCCAGCTGCCTGCAGACCACCTGAGCATCGCTGATGTCCCACTGATCATCACAGACTGAGCTTCACTCATTTATATATTAATTTATGTGAATTCATTAAAAAGGGGTCTTTTCTGAGTGGAATGTGGAGTGAATGTGTGCTTCAGCTCTCAAACCTGAGAGAAGCTCATCAGCATCTTCATACCCAGAATGCAGTTCTTCAGAGATGAGACTCCCTGTTAAAGAAGAGCAGAGCAGTCAGAAACATGTTCATCATTACAAACAGACTGAATCCTCATTTCCTCTGGATCATAAAGAAGACAACACAAATATTAATTATTCACATTTAAAAGCATTATAGGCAGAAATCCCTTTTTGGGCCTATTAGCAAACACACAAGTATCCTCACATGAACCCATTCCTCCTTATGACAATCTAAAAATACTCACAGGAAGAGACACACACACACTCACACACACAAATATAAACATGCCTCATTCCCTCTGCACTCAACTTTGTTCATCCACACAACACCTTCACCAGCACCAAAGACTGAATTCCCATCAGCCCTCAGTGCTGCTCCACAACCCAGCTGCCTGCAGACCACCTGAGCATCGCTGATGTCCCACTGATCATCACAGACTGAGCCCCACACAGCGTTATGATACACCTCCAGCCTCCCAGAGCACCGGCCCTCCCCTCCACTCAGTCTGAGAGGAACATGATCTAAAACACACACATCAACCAGCACTGATCAGCTTCAGCACAACATTTACAACAAAACATACAATGAAACTGATCCGAGGTGTCTTTAAATGTATGATTCAACTTCTTGTTTTTGTTTGAATGCACATAATTTAATAATTTATTTACAAACAAGGTTTACATTAACTTAAATGTAAATTTTTTGTCCAAAACTTACTTGAACACTGTTTCTGTTGAGAAGATGGAAAGACAAAACATGTCAGATGACTCCGAGGAGTCTCACGATTCTCCTCCTCTAAGATTAAAACATGAAGAGAACATTATAGGATACAAGACATCTCTCAATGAAACATCATCAATGTGAAAAAAAAAAAACGTATAATTTAAGCATCAGAAATCATAGGCTCTCCATCAGCTCAGCTCAGTTTTATAAAGATATAAACATTGTGTATAAAGAAACATGATTACGAAGACCATTTTACATGATTTAAATATCATCTCACTTGAGCAAGTGATTTTGGCCACTTCATCTCCATCACAGTCATTCTGCCCCCAGGGTGAAGATGGACACTGCCACAGATTTGAGTCATGTGGTCGACATTTTACTTTATCCAGCCAGTTATGAGCTGATTCCACTCTTGTTGTAGAATCAGACAAAACACCAGATCTTCCACAGTTCAGCTCTTGACAGATCAGACTCGCTGTGTCTCTGTCCATCTGGTTGTAACACACATTACCCCAGGATCCATTGTAGAAAACCTCCACATTCCCTTCACAGCCCTCAGTTAACCTGATCTCTTTAAATTCTAGATGGAAATGAAAAGAAAATGTAATTTTAAAATACCAAAAGTGGCAAATCTGGGCATTATGGATATGTGAATGTGTTGCAAGGTTATTTCTAAACCCTAACCACCCCAGGATCCCTTGTAGAAAACCTCCACATTCCCTTCACAGCCCTCAGTTAACCTGATCTCTTTAAATTCTAGATGGAAATGAAAAGAAAATGTAATTTTAAAATACCAAAAGTGGCAAATCTGGGCATTATGGATATGTGAATGTGTTGCAAGGTTATTTCTAAACCCTAACCATAAATGTACATTTGAATGAAACAAAAAACTATATATATAGCAGCATGTTTACCTGAGCACACGACTCCTACATCCTCCTTGTGTTGACAGTCATGTTTTCCCCAGCCTGGAGAAGAGCAGCTCCACAGGGACGTCTCATTCCCCTCACACTCCACCTCATCCAGCCATATGGGTCCAGAACCAGGACCAAACCAGGCTGGTACCTGCTGGTTACTGAGGGCCACTCCACACTGCAGCTGTCTGCACACCACATGAGCATCTTTAATATCCCAGGAGTCATCACACACTGTCCCCCATGAGCCGCTGTGAAAAACCTCCAGCCTCCCTGCACAGTCTCCCCCAGAACCCACCAGCCTGATGGACCCGCGAACTGATATTCAGAGACAGAAAAACATATTATTGATCACGAACAACTGAACAATCTGTCCAGATAATGTTCATCTCACCAAGGCAGGTGATTGACAGCTGTTGTGTGGAGCTGCAGTTGAGAGTTTGTGGAGAGCTGCAGTTCCCCAGATGAGCTTCACTCCCAGAGCACTGGAAGCCCGTCACACACTCATGACTGTGTTCAGGACTGGATGAAGAGGAGCCGTAGAAGTTCAGCACAGAGCCACAGCCCAGCTGTCTGCAGACCACAGAGGATTCAGTGAGACTCCAGGAGTCCAGCAGAACTCTCCTCCAGACCTGCTGAACGAAAACTTCCACCTCCCCCTCACACTGTCTCTCTCCAGACAACCGCACCAGACCATCATGAAGAGCCAGAGAGGAATCTAAATGAAACATCAGACATTTTACTGAAATATTCCAAGTTTGAGAATATGCTTACACTGATATTACATTTTACATGATAATACATAAAGTCAGAAAGGACTCACCAGAGCAGATGACTCCAACATCTCGTCTATGAGAACATTCAGCTCGACTCCATGAAGAGATGGAACATTCTGAGAGTTTTGTTTCATTCCCGTCACAATCAAACACATCAGCCCAGATTTCACCACTTCCCTCTCCAAACCTGTCTGATCCCACAACAGACACAGCAATCCCACAATTCAGCTGTCTACAGAGGACACTGGCAGCTCTCATATCCCTCACTAGAGCAGATGACTCCAACATCTCGACTATGAGAACACTGAGCTCGACTCCATGAAGAGATGGAACATTCTGAGAGTTTTGTTTCATTCCCGTCACAATCAAACACATCAGCCCAGATTTCATCACTTCCCTCTCCAAACCAGTCTGATCCCACAACAGACACAGCAATCCCACAATTCAGCTGTCTACAGAGGACACTGGCAGCTCTCATATCCCAGCATGCATCACACACTGTGCCCCATTTACTGAAGTACTGACGTTCAACTCGACCAGAACAAATGTCAGGACCATTTACCAGCCTGAGATTAATAAAACCTAGACAAAGAACTTGGAGCTTAGTGATCATACCAAGAAGGTACTAATAATATGATACATTTTTTGTATATTTAGGAATTGACATTGCATTTCTTTAAAAAGAAGTTGAACATTTTACCTGAACATATCAGTCCTACATCATTGTCATGTGTGCAGGTTATATTTTGTGAGGTTGATGATGGACAGTGTTCAATGTTTGATTCATTTCCTCTACACTGAATCTCTTGTGTCCACATCTGAGTGTCTCCTTTGCCAAAAGCAGCTGCTCCCAGCACCTGTACAGGAGCCCCACAGTCCAGCTCTCTACACACAACCTCTGCATCCTGCTGGTCAAAGGCAGTGTCACACACTGAACCCCAACCACCTACAAGAAGCACCTCCACTCTCCCAGAGCACAGGTGAGACCCAGCAACAAGTCTTGACCTTCCATAGGTTAAGGTTTCTGATTCTGTTTACACAACAATGACCATCTGTCACTAAGATTATAATATGGACATAAAACAACAGCATGTCCTATAAGTAACAATGGATTTTTAATGCATAAAAGTACATATGTTAGACCATACAATTTGCTAATTAGCTTTGTGTTTTTTATGAATTATGAATTATTTTTAATTGAATTACATGCCAATTATTACATGCCAATGATTTGCATATATGATGTTTATGGTGGAAAGTCTGATCAGAGATGCATTAATAGAATGATGTATGAAGCAGCTCACCTGAGCATCTGACTCCAGCATCTTCATCATGACCGCAGTTATTAACACCCAATCCATTTGAGCTACAGTTCTTCAGTGTAGACTCTGATCCGCTACAGTCCACATCATCCATCCAGATTGGTCCTGATCCTGGTCCAAAATGAGCCTTATCATCACCCAGAGCCTCCACAGCCTCTCCACATCCTGCCTCTCTACACACCACTACAGCATCAGTCATATCCCAGTCATCATCACACACTGTTCCCCATTGACCATCATGATGAACCTCCACTCGACCAGCACAGAGACTGTTATCACTGACCAACCTAACAGTTTTGAAGTCTGTATATGAAAGAGAGAGATTTAGCCAGTAGGAGTAGAACACCCTACAATCATCTGTAGAATATTGCAAAGCTAAAGAACATATTCATATGATACAGAGAACACAGTACACACAAATATAAATATATTATTCTTATCTGGACAACTAAAGCTGAAGCTGAGCGCTCCTCTGAACAAGACAATCTGACAAATCATCTTGTCATTACACTGGTCGTCTGTACATGCATTAATAAATTCTAAAATATTACTGATAATTAATAGTCTGGTGTCTCAAAATCTCTATTTCTGATTACACAGGCCTCTGTTCCGTTTCTAGTGATATGAGGCCATCACAGATAAACTGCTTATGTATCATTTCACCTCTTTACTGTTTATTTTGTACTTACCAGATGTGGTTATGGTGATTATGGAAGAGAGTAAAATGAATGTCAGGCATCCCTCCATATTCTTCTGCTCGTCACACTGTCTGACTGTCAGCTTACAGAAACACTGCAGTTTATATTCAGCATCAAAGCCTGAACCTGAACACAGCAGATTACTGAACTGAACATCTTTATTGTCCACACATGTGGAAATTTATCTTCGGCCCCACAATAACATATACCACAACTATACTTAACTTCATAGTCCAATACAACAAGCACACAAAACATACAGGGACCTCGTGCCCCATGGACTACAGAAACATAGGATATAAAATAAATGTATAAAGATAGGCTAATAACACTAAAACCATAAATAAATAACTAGGTAATATTAATAAATTGATTACAGCAATTAGCATAATATACGTAGACAAATTATTGTTCTGTAATGGCAGATGGCATAAAAGATTTTTTTTTATATTTCTTGTTGCTGTGGGTACCCAGTATTGTCTGCCTGAAGGGAGTTTTTCAAATTCATGTTGAAGAGGGTGAGTGGCGTCCTGAGCTATTTGTGAGGCTTTCCTCCTGGTCTGATTTGTATATAATTCCACCAGCTGCCTCTGGGGGTCCAATATTATCTTACTGGCTATATTAATGATCTTTGTAAGCTTGCCTTTGCTTTTAGATACAAGATTAGTCATACACTGATGACTGTCATTTGTAAGTCTGAACAATTCAAACATTACAATACACAAACTTACTAGAACTAATTTCCCATGACTACTTTGAATAAATGTACTAGTACTGTACTGTACTGTACTGTACCTTAGTGTAACTTTTTCTTGATTTTTTTTTTATTCTAACCAAGGTAAAAAATTAAATATGATTACACCATAGTATACACTATATTGCTAGCTATTATGATGAGTATTTAATTACATAAATTAAATATAATAAAATAGTAAAATATAAAATATATTATTACCAGTGTTGGGGAGTAACTAGTTACATGTAACAGTAGTCCTTTAGCAGACAAATAATCATATTTTATAATAGGTTTAGGGGGAGCTAGGGCAGACAACAACACAACCCTTACGAAAATTAACAATGATTTTACTATAAATCCCAAGACAATGGTTACTATTGTCAAACCATGGTAACCACAAATTAACCATGGTTTTTGTTACACTAACCATAGTTTAACCATGGAATTTGTAGTAAAAATAAATACAAATGGTAATCCATTTCATGCACTTTAACCTTGCTCTTTATTTGCTGTTGTAATATTTACTCCACAGTAATATAATATAATCATAACGTAATTAACGTTGCAATTACACTCTTTAGCAAGAGTGATTTTAATATGGGGGTTTCAATTACTAATTCTAACTATCATAATTGGTATCGACAATCTCGAATATTTGGCATTTTTACATAATGAGTTTAGCATGTACAACATGCTACATGCTTAACCAAGATAAGTGTCACTTTTTTGAGGATCAACACCACCTATTGTTTCTCTTATCCGTAATATTAATTGTAACCTAATGTATGTAATTGTAAATACATAAAATACATTTTCAGTAGCTATTAGGGTTGCCACCTTCAGCCTTTTACCCCCTCCCCCCCCAAAAAAACAAACAAAACAAAAACAAAAAACAAACACCAAGGACACAAATGATCAAGGACACAAATGAACTCATAGCTCAACAATAAACCATGAGAAAACATTCTCAAATGTGTACTCTTGCAACAGAACACATTAATATTGTTATTTTAAATTTGATTATTTATAATTATTAATTATTATTATTAGTCTTTACAGTTCTGCAGTTGTTAGCTGGATGGGATTAATTTTTCTTTTTGTATTTTTCTTTTTTTATTAATTTGCTTAAATTAGGACTACATTATTATGTAATTATTTGTCCAATTTCTATCTAAATAATTTAGCTTTTTTTTTAACTTTTTAAAATGTCAAATTGTATATGACGTACGATTATTTATTATGTATATATATTTATGATTAATTTAAATTATAAATTAATAAATAGGGTCTAACATTAATTATAATCTACTACTTAATCTGTCTAATAATGTCTAAAAATATAATAGTCTACCAAGCTCTGATAATGAATGGAATATTATATTAACAGACTATCCAAATAAAATAAAAAACACTAGGCCTATACCTTTAGAAGCACGGATGTGTCTGTCACTTTAAAGGTATGGTTCACCCAAAAATGAAACTTCTGCCATAATTTACCCAGGCTGTTCTAAACCTGCATAAAGTTCTTTCTTCTGTTGAACACAAAAGAAGATACTTTAAAGAATGTGGGTAACTAAACAGCTGCTGGTCCCCAGTAACTTCCATAGTAGAGAAAAAATACTATCAGAGTTATTGGGGACCAGAAAGTGTTTGGTTACCTACAGTGGCGTATGGGACACCCCCGCAGCCTTTTGGGGGGCCCCCCGTCGCAGGACATTCTAAAAGGCAGTGCTTCCAGACACTGCAAAAGAGGCGAGACGTGAGCGCAAAGTGGAGCGGGCTTATAAAACAACAACTGGGGAAAATCAATTTTTTTCTCACATTTCACTTGTCATAAACACGTTGACAATACACTCTATAAAAACATTTTTGGAGTGAGTTTGCGTTTCCCAGAAACTGTAAAGTAGAATTACATGAAAATCATTACAGTAATAGTCAGGGTCACTGTGAACAGGAATCCTATAAAGGAAAGATTTTTATGAGGGTTTGAAAATGGGACATGATGTAAAAGTGCTTATGCATTTAGATGCTTGGGGTGAATTTGCCTTTAATTTTCTCAAAAACTATACAGTACAAATATTTGAAAATTAATACAGTAATAGCCAGGGACACTGTGAACAGGAATCAATTAAAAGAACGAGCAAACCTCTAAAGAAAATATTTTTATGAGTGTTTGAAAATGGGGCGTGATGTAAAAGTGCAAAGGTGCATATAGATACTTGGGGTGAATTTGCCTTTAATTTTCTCCAAAACTATAAAGTAAAAATATTTGACAATTAATACAGTAATAGTCAGGGACAATGTGAACAGGAATCAATTGAAAGAATGAGCAAACCTATAAAGGAAAGATTTTTATGAGTGTTTGAAAATAGGTAATAGTGCAACTGCTAGAATGCACTTTGTTTTTTGGAGTGAATTTGCCATTAATTTTCTCCAAAACTATACAGTAAAAATATTTGAAAATTAATACAGTATTAGTCAGGGTGACTGTGAACAGGAATAAATTGAACGAACGAGCAAACCTGTAAAGGAAAGATTTTTATGAGTGTTTGAATATAGGACATAATGTAAAAGTGCTTATGCACTTAGATGCTTGGGGTGAATTTGCCTTTAATTTTCTCCAAAACCATAAAGTAAAAATATTTAAAAATTAATACAGTATTAGTCAGTGTCAATGTGAACAGGAATCAATTGAAAGAACGAGGAAACCTATAAAAGAAAGATTTGTATGAGTGTTTGAAAATGGGACGTGATGTAAAAGTGCTTATGCACTCAGATGCTTGCTGTGAATTTGCCTTTTAATTTTCTCCAAAACTGACTTGTAAATTAATACAGTAATAGTCAGGGCCACTCTGAATACATATCAATTGAAAGAATGAGCTAACCTATAAAGGAACACTTTTTATGAATGTTTGAATATACGGAAATAATCAAAGTGCAACAATGGAGTTTGATGTTTTGGGTGATTTTGCTTTTAGTTTTCACAGTGATAGTCAGGCTCACTCTGAATACATATCAATTGAAAGAATGAGCTAACCTATAAAGGAACACTTTTTATGAGTGTTGGAAAATGGGACACAGTGCAAGTGCCAGGACGCATTTTGTTGTTTGGGGTTATTTTGCTTTTAGTTTTCTCCAAAACTATACCATAAAATGCCTTGAAAATGAAGACAGTGATAGTCAGGGTCACTCTGAATACATATCAATTGAAAGAATGAGCTAACCTATAAAGGAAATTTTTTTTATGAGTGTTGGAATATGCGGAAATAAAGTGCAACAATGGAGTTTGATGTTTTGGGTGATTTTGCTTTTAGTTTTCTCCAAAACTATACAGTAAAATGCCTTGGAAAATAAATACAGTGATAGTCAGGCTCACTCTGAACAAATATCAATTGAAAGAATGAGCTAACCTATAAAGGAACACTTTTTATGAGTGTTGGAAAATGGGACACAGTGAAAGCGCAAGGACGCATTTTGTTGTTTGGGGTGATTTTGCTTTTAGTTTTCTCCAAAACTATACAGTAAAATGCCTTGGAAAATAAATACAGTGATAGTCAGGCTCACTCTGAACACATATCAATTGAAAGAATGAGCTAACCTATAAAGGAACACTTTTTATGAGTGTTGGAAAATGGGACACAGTGCAAGTGCCAAGACGCATTTTGTTGTTTGGGGTTATTTTGCTTTTAGTTTTCTCCAAAACTATACAGTAAAATTACTTGAAAATAGGTAATAGTGTATGAAAATAGGTAATAGTGCAACTGCTAGAATGCACTTTGTTTTTTGGAGTGAATTTGCCATTAATTTTCTCCAAAACTATACAGTAAAATGCCTTGAAAATAAAAACAGTGATAATAAATACAGTGATAGTCAGGGTCACTCTGAATACATATGAATTGAAAGAATGAGCTAACCTATAAAGGGACACTTTTTATGAATGTTTGAATATACGGAAATAATCAAAGTGCAACAATAGAGTTTGATGTTTTCGGTGAGTTTGCTTTTAGTTTTCTCCAAATCTATACAGTAACATGACTTGAAAATGAATATAGTGATGGTCAGGGTCACTCTGAACACATATCAATTGAAAGAATGAGCGAACCTATAAAGGAGCACTTTTTATGAATGTTTGAATATACAGAAATAATCAAAGTGCAACAATGGAGTTTGATGTTTGGGGTGATTTTGCTTTTAGTTTTCTCCAAAGCTATACAGTAAAATGCCTTGAGAATAAATACAGTTATAGTCAGGCTCACTCTGAACACATATCAATTGAAAGAATGAGCTAACCTATAAAGGAACACTTTTTATGAGTGTTGGAATATGCGGAAATAATCAGTGCAACAATGGAGTTTGATGTTTGGGGTGATTTTGCTTTTAGTTTTCTCCAAAGCTATACAGTAAAATGCCTTGAGAATAAATACAGTTATAGTCAGGCTCACTCTGAACACATATCAATTGAAAGAATGAGCTAACCTATAAAGGAACACTTTTTATGAGTGTTGGAAAATGGGACACAGTAAAAGTGCCAAGACGCATTTTGTTGTTTGGGGTGATTTTGCTGTTAGTTTTCTCCAAAACTATACAGTAAAATGCCTTGAAAATAAATACAGCGATAGTCAGGCTCACTCTGAACAAATATCAATTGAAAGAATGAGCTAACCTATAAAGGAACACTTTTTATGAGTGTTGGAAAATGGGACACAGTGAAAGCGCAAGGACAAATAAATACATTGATAGTCAGGCTCACTCTGAACACATATCAATTGAAAGAATGAGCTAATCTATAAAGGAACACTTTTTATGAGTGTTTGATTATGCGCGGAAATAATCAGTGCAACAATGGAGTTTGATGTTTGGGGTGATTTTGCTTTTAGTTTTCTCCAAAACTATACAGTAAAATGCCTTGAAAATGAAGACAGTGATAGTCAGGGTCACTCTGAATACATATTAATTGAAAGAATGCGCTAACCTATAAAGGTACACTTTTTATGAGTGTTGGAAAATGGGACACAATGCAAGTGCCAGGACGCATTTTTTTGTTTGGGGTGATTTTGCTTTTAGTTTTCTC
>NW_015655653.1:0-537 GCF_001515625.1 Sinocyclocheilus rhinocerous | reverse complement strand
CTCGTCTGCGTCTTAAAATGAATGGATTAAATAGCAAAAAAAAAATTAAGACGTCAGTGAAAACAAACTCTAAATTGAGAATTAATCATTCTTTTTTGACAAGTGTTTGATTTGTGAACATAGCCGTTCCAGGGAGGATTTAAGACCAAGCGGAATCCTCTTCACAGCGAACGGGACTCTAACAGAGTTGGGTTTTTTAACGACCGCGTTTCGACTTCAGCAAATCAGTTTGAGCGAATGCAAACAACGTGATTCCAACATCCAGCCACGCAAGAAAATGTGCATTTTACCTGAGGGAAGACGTGATCAATAAGGAAAGTCGTATTTACATTTAAGTAACTTTCAGCGTATTCTTAACCTTGAATATCATTCTTAAAACACAAAATGACCAATGAAGTGTCAAGCACCCAAAGCAGTACATATTTATTCTATAAGTTCTCTTTAATTGAAAAATATGCATTTTCATACTGTAGTAGACCTACTGTATATTATACACACGCATCAGAAGTCAGAAAGAGCTTTATTGCCAAGTATGTT
>NW_015655652.1:19898-27064 GCF_001515625.1 Sinocyclocheilus rhinocerous | reverse complement strand
CTTTCAGTGAAGCACGGTTCTGTGATCAGCAGTAAATGTCCATCCGAAGGCCAGAGGGCGCTCTCGCGCGAAAACTCCAAATACAACACTCGGCTGACGTTATGAAGTGAGTTTGGAGTAAAAACGTTATTAAATGTGCTATTTTCATGTGCTTTCAGATGAAGCAGCGGAAAGCACGTGCTGGAGATTTACTACTAATCACAGAACTGGCTTTACTGACAAGATACGCATGACAATAGCATTCAATTAATCGTGCAGCCCTATACACCAGTCTCCAAACTAATGGTGCGTTTCCACTACAGCGTCAAATCTGCGCTCAGTGCCGCTGGCAACGCTACAACGCCACTGCTTTGGGGCATGTCAAATTTAGGGCAGAGCACGTCTCTGAAAACAGTGTTTACACCCCGTTTGCGTTTCATCTTCTTCTTTTAATGGCGGTTATAATGAAAGCATGCAAAGTGCATTTACTTTTGCATATGACTTTTTCAACGACAAGTGATTTCAGCTCAGTAATCCACCAGTTCAGCAAACACTTGGAACCATGTCAAAATCTTGCCTTGCCTACTTTTCACAGCGATTGGTTGTCGCCCGGCGTTTGTCGCTCGATATTTGCATAAAGTCGAGAAATGCCCAAACTTTTTGACGCTCTCAATGCTTTCTCCGAGCTGCTTTCAATCCCATAATGCACCGTGCGAGCGTTTAAGCTCAACTTCTATAGGAATGGATTGAAAACGCTCACTCCGCTGCGCTTGCTAGTGGAAATGCACCGTAACGGTATTGAGCCATAAATTGACATGTTAAGAGTGGGTCACTCATAGTATGAACACAGTAGTTACCATTTAATGAAGTATGGTTTCCCATACTTTGGTTCATTCAACGGTTTAGTGGCCGTTCACAAAGAACGCTTTTCCCATTCTACTACGCTGCTCTTCCATTGTTTTTCTATGCAAATATGCGCTAGATAAAACTTTTCTATGTAAATATGCGCTAGATAAAATTTGCTGACGCTGAGCTGCCATTTCAGCGCTGCGTTTCTTGAACACACAAGTTCAACATTTAAAAACACGTCTTGAGAATCCAGTGCCATGCTTCTCGCGTTTTTAAACCACTGATCTATATATCTAGCCTATATATATAATGTTCTCTATTATAGATCAGTGTTTTAAATTCACAAGAGCGTTCTCTGTACTTCGAGAACGGTATTCACTGAAAAATGTCTAGATGTCTCACAGAACACACAGGCTAAGCTACTCATCTGCGCGGTAAACCATAAATCCTCTGTTATTTTAATGCCTGTAAATAAATACCATATAGCCTATGTATCTATTTGTTTAATTGATCACGCCAATACTCTCAAATGAGCACCAGTTTAAACAGTAAAGAGTGTTTTTCGTCAGCAGAGCCACAGCATTCAAAGCATTCAGTGATTTGCGTATTCAGTAGCACTATGCGGTGATTCACGCTTGTTGAAGAAGCATTTGTAGACCGGTGATCATAGAGCACTCGTTCATTTTTTCTCATTAAATAAACTCATAGAAATAACTGGTGGAAACCGGTTGTGAGGGCCATTCGCTGGAATATGCTGTATGGCTCTCAGAGTAGTTTTATTCTTAAGAGCACGTGAGGCTCAGCCATATTTGCGATCTGTATGTGCGAATGCCATTGTAAAAGTCTCTTATAAAGAAAGTTTCCAAAAGGCAACGACGCCATAGAAGAACCATTTTCTGTTCCACAAAAAACTTATCAGTGAAAACTATTTTTGTCTTAGCGTGAAGAACATTTTAATCATCTAAAGAAACATTTTACCATTATAAAGAACCTTTTGTGGAACGGAAAGTTTTCATGGATGTTCATGTTTCTTCATGGAACCATCAATACCAACAATAAACCATTTTTAAGATTGTTCAACATCATCGCTACTAGAATAAACATCTACTAATTTCTACAATAGTAGCCTATGCTATCCACCTTTTTCTTCAACGCAGAAGTAAGTCCATGGGCAAGGCTTCCGGTTCATTAACCGCTATGGGGAAATAACGAGAAGAATAACAACGTGCAGTAAAAGGTCAAACTGTTTGCACTACAAACCAGTGTGTTCACAATTAAGATAATACATTAAAATTATATGGTAAGACACACCGATTTTCAATATCAAGCAGCAAAACGAACGTTTTGTACAGCTAAAAATAGCTGGACGTGGATGAGACTAGAAGCCAAACCCATAGAAAAAGGTGGGTAGCAGCTAATATAAGGGGTTCAATATGCCTAAAGGATTTGAACAGTTAAGGCACACTTAAAAAATGGGAAAGGAAATATTGTAGGTCAAAGGTGTTTGGCTGACAAAAAACGTTTGGGAATCACTGCAGTAAGTCACACAAGTCTTCATCAACAGGTTCAGCTGTTTTGGGTCAGAACCTCGAGCGATGGGACGTACCGTCTGAGGACGGCGTTATGTTAGTGATACGGAGGTGAGGATTGGGGATGGGGGCTGGACACACGTCTTTCCCGAGCTCTGGCATCTCCGGCAGTGTGAACACGATCTCATATCGGTGCTGTGTTTTCAGGAAGCCCACCTGAGGAGATGGAGAGAAGCAGAGAGGTTATGGTTGGGTGTCAGCAGGTTTATGATGATATGAGATTTATGAGACACCAGAATTATGAGTCAGTCTGTTGTTTGCACTTGATCTGAGATCATAGTTTACCGCAATAAATGATGTTAATGAAATCTTAGCAGAGTGATGAAATCATTGTATGGATTACGGTTTACTCATTTATGAATCCCTAGTTGACTTTCATTTATGAATCATAGTTGATTGCTTCATTGATGACATAGCTGATATCATTAACGAAATCAGCCTTGATGAACCAATGATGAAATCATAGTCAACTTAATTCAATGAATTTAGAACCAATCAAACAATAATTTATACAATCATAGTTGGCTTTGTAACCCAATAAAGGCTGACATTTGAAATAATAAAAATCTTTTTTTTTTTTTAATGGAGCAGTTGAATCTATCCAGATGCCCAAATAGAGAAAAACTATGCAATTTAATGTAGATGCTGATATTTAGATGATCAAAAAATAAGATGAAATCCTGATAGCCTGTAATGTAAGTCAATGAGATCTTCATTTTAGGAGCATGAAAGACATTGAAAATCTATTCTATAATCCATTATTTGACTGTTTCACAGCCCTAAAAAAGTTTGTCAGATTTAATGTTCATTACTTAAAGATCTTACTAACCAAGGAAGGAAATCAGGATGATATTTTGAAATAAAAACAAAGGGAACTGGAAAAGTGGGAAGGACAGTGACAGAACTCATGCCAGGAAACATCAAACTGCATCTGGGTCTCAGTGAAGGATGACAGAATCAAATAACGTCTTATCTGACCAGAGCCCTCATCAAAAACGCTATAATCAAACAGAACAGACACAGGCCAGAGGTACAGGTGTTTATATACTGCCCGACGGCGCTGTAGCTGGTCTCCATGGCAACAAGGGGCACTAACAGGGCAGTTTGAGAGAGACATCTGCAATGAAAAGTGTCAGAGAATATGACACCCGCTGCAGAGTGAATGCAAGCATGATTGTGTATCTTGTCTCTTAGATATTAGCGAGTAGGAGGATCGCAAACACTGAGTCTCTGTGCCATCAAATATGTTCAAAAAGTCACTGTTCTCAAAACAACAAGAAGCAACTTGTGAGAGTGGAGCTTCAGTAAACTATTAAAAACATGTTAAGAGTCGACATGATATCAAAATAGATCCTGTTTACTTTCATAATACACATTCCTTTTTTAATGAAAAAACAAACACAGACTGAATTATAACAATAACATTCTAGTAAACAAAAGTAAAAAAAAAAAAAAAGATACGAAACAAATATACTAAATTAAAAAAAGAAAAAAATAGCTAAATAAGTATATAAATTTAACTTTAAATTATTTATAAGATTTATATTTGAAAGCTTAAAGCATAATGCTTAGATTATGCAATGTGCTAAAATTTAATTAATTTTATATATTTAAAAAAAAAAAATTATTTCAGTCTATGCCTGCATCTATCCATCATCATTCCATCCATCCATCCCTTGTTCTATACATTGTTCCATCCATCCATCATTCTATCCATCCATTGTTTGTTCTATCCATCATCCATCATTCTATCTATCATCCATCCATCCATCCATCATTCTGTCCATCCATTGTTCTTTCTATCATCCATCAAAAAAAAAAAAAGATACGAAACAAATATACTAAATTAAAAAAAGAAAAAAATAGCTAAATAAGTATATAAATTTAACTTTAAATTATTTATAAGATTTATATTTGAAAGCTTAAAGCATAATGCTTAGATTATGCAATGTGCTAAAATTTAATTAATTTTATATATTTAAAAAAAAAAATTATTTCAGTCTATGCCTGCATCTATCCATCATCATTCCATCCATCCATCCCTTGTTCTAGACATTGTTCCATCCATCCATCATTCTATCATCCATCCATCCATTGTTCTTTCTATCATCCATCCATCCAGCCATCATTCTATCCATCCATTCTTCGATCTATTCATCATTCCATCATCCATCGTTTGATCCATCCATCCAACATTCTATCCATCATCCATTCATTCATCCATCTATTATTCTATCCATTATTTTATCCATCCATCCATCCATCCTTTGTTCGATCCATCCATCCATCGTTCCATAATCCATCCATCCCTTGTTCTATGCATCCATTGTTCTAGACATTGTTCCATCCATCCATCATTCTATCATCCATCCATCCATCCATCCATTGTTCTTTCTATCATCCATCCATCCAGCCATCATGCTATCCATCCATTCTTCGATCTATTCATCATTCCATCATCCATCGTTTGATCCATCCATCCAACATGCTATCCATCATCCATTCATTCATCCATCCATCCATCGTTCCATCCATCCTTTGCTCTATCATCATTCTATACATTCATCCATCCATCGTTTGTTCTATGCATCCATTGTTTTATACATCATTCTATTCATCCATCATTCTATCTATCATCCATTAATCCACCATTCTATCCATCCATTGTTCTTTCTATCATTCATCCATCCTTCATTCCATCCATCCAGCCAGCCATCAATTGTTTGTTCATCACATCCATCCGTCTTTCGTTCATTCCATCCATCCATCCATCCATCCATCCATCAATCGTTCATTCTATGCATTGTTCCATCCATCACTCATTCCATCTATCATCATTCTATACATTCATCCATCCATCGTTTGTTCTATGCATCCATTGTTTTATACATCATTCTATTCATCCATCATTCTATCTATCATCCATTAATCCACCATTCTATCCATCCATTGTTCTTTCTATCATTCATCCATCCTTCATTCCATCCATCCAGCCAGCCATCAATTGTTCATCCCATCCATCCATCCGTCTTTCGTTCATTCCATCCATCCATCCATCCATCCATCCATCAATCGTTCATTCTATGCATTGTTCCATCCATCACTCATTCCATCTAGCTATCGTTTGATCTATCCATCCACCCATCCATCCATCCATGGTTCGTTCTATCCATTGTTCCATCCATCCATCCTTCCATCTATGCAAGATGTTCTAAAAAAAAAACTAAGCCTGATCACTTAGAAAAGTAACATCTGCACTTCTCTTGAGCAAGCAGCATGATTTGAGATATCATTCAGCTTCACACATTACAAAATGAGTTGCACAGCTTAAAAGTAAGGGGTATTTGTTTAAATAGCTTGCCTTAGTGAGACCCACTAATAAAAAGCTTGATGGCAATGCACTGCACCAAAAAAAATTGAAAACAATTAATCATAGTTAAAAAACTGTCTCGTCAAAGCTGTGGTGTAGCGGTCAGTGCACATGCTCTGACATATTGACATGTGCTGCTCATATGTAGGCGATGCAGTTCAAATCTGGCTTGTGTCATTTCATGATCCTGTTTTTCCTCTTGAAATCCCAGATACAGCTGGAACGGCTCCTGGCATGAGTTCTGTCACTGTCTTTTCACATAATAACAAGGCTAGAAGTCAAGTAGCACATGCTGACCAAAGGAAAGAAGCTGAAACTTTGATGTGAGCAGAGAAATAAAATCAATGTTCTTCCTGTAATATGAACTCATATTCGTGACTGAAGACCTTCAAATTAAGCTAATGAACGATCCCAGCAATTTAATTAGCTCTCACCTTAACCAGGAAGTTCCCGTTTGATTCGGGTATCACCATGACGACGGAGTCGTGCAGTTTCTCGTCAAAATGCACATGAGAGTGAGCGGTGGCAGCCGCAGCGGGTTCCTCAGCGAAGCGAACGCCCCCCGTCTTAGACGCTGCTGCAGGAGGAACAAAAGCAAAGCGCTTACAGCTGCGCTAATTACACACCGACCGCAGGTTTACAGACATCCAGATTGTGAGTCTCTGAATGATAATGTTCTGCAAGAAGCTTTTAAAGTTTAAATGATTTAAATCAAGCTTGCCATCTGACACCTGAAACCCCTGAAAGACCTTCAGTCTAATATCAGAGATCTTTTCATTTCTTCACTCAAAGAAAGTTATAGCAAAAGTGGCCTTACATTAGTCAGGTTGTGCATTGAATTTACCAGCTTCAATTTAAAAAGGCATAAACTGCATTTAAATAGATGAATACAAAACCAGATCAGTTTAAAACACTTGGATCAGTAGGAATAAAGTTGATGTGTACAATAACCCCAATGCCTTTAAGGTCTTACATGCTTTAAAAAAAACTGTTTTTAATTTAAAGGAATAGTTCAACCAAAAATGAAAATTTGCTGAAAATGTATCGACCCTCAGTCCATCCAAGATGAGTTTGTTTCTTGATTGGAACAGAGTTGTGGAGAAATGTAGCATTATATCACTTGCTCAGCAATGGATCCAGTGAATGGGTGCCGTCAGAATGAGAGTCCAAACAGCTGATAAAAACATCACAATAATCCACAAGTAAACCACACCACTCCAATCCATCAGTTAATGACTTGTGAAGTGAAAAGCTGCATGTTTATAAGAAACAAATCCATCATTAAGCTGTTTTTAATTTCAATCTGATGCTTCCCGCTAAAATATGAGTCCTCTATCCAAAATATTGCTTCCTCCAGTGAAAAAGTCATCTTGTCTGAA
>NW_015655652.1:0-1183 GCF_001515625.1 Sinocyclocheilus rhinocerous | reverse complement strand
ACTCTTATTTATGCCAACCGAGTGTCTTTTTAGGTGCCTGCATTTGGACGTCACTTCTGACATGTGGCCCCAAGGGAAAGACACAATATCAGATTTGTAGACTTTGAAGAACGTAATACAGGCCTACAGACTTGCTTTGGGAGATAGGCTCCATTTGGAATTGAATCACTTCCTAGTTCTGTTGTTGTTGTTGTTATTGTTTTTTTCTTATCTCAGCTGCTGACAGTCAGTTTGCTGCTGACAGTACAGCAGATTCGGGTTAATGGAGACTAGCCCTCAGGCCCCAGTGAACGCTGGGTATTTTCACGGCTGTGCCTGCCTTAGACAGAAACAATCTCGTGCTGCGACCTCATCACTGCCCAACTTAACTGATGTGCTAGTTTTGATTTGGTGCCTACATTTATGGCTACATTATCGCATGCATCGTAATTATGTTCATCTTCACGTGACACTCATGAGCTGCTTTTGCGTGTAATTAACCTATTTAACATATTAATTCTACCGATTAGATGCACGTCAATCATCGATGGGAAAGACACGTTCTCCGAGCTGCTTCCCCGCAGCACTGCAAAAAATGTTCTTACTGAATTTTTGCAGTACAAATATCTGAACATTCTTAAAACAACGTAAAGTTGCTTGAGAAGAAAACTGAAATAAGATATAAAGTCTTTTTTCTTAAAAAAAATAAAAATGTAGTGGCTTCATGCTAGAAGGACTCGTTCATCCAAAAATGAAAATTTGCTGAAAATGTATCGACCCTCAGTCCATCCAAGATGAGTTTGTTTCTTGATTGGAACAGAGTTGTGGAGAAATGTAGCATTATATCACTTGCTCAGCAATGGATCCAGTGAATGGGTGCCGTCAGAATGAGAGTCCAAACAGCTGATAAAAACATCACAATAATCCACAAGTAAACCACACCACTCCAATCCATCAGTTAATGACTTGTGAAGTGAAAAGCTGCATGTTTATAAGAAACAAATCCATCATTAAGCTGTTTTTAATTTCAATCTGATGCTTCCCGCTAAAATATGAGTCCTCTATCCAAAATATTGCTTCCTCCAGTGAAAAAGTCATCTGGTTTGAATCAGGAGAGAAATCTCTCACAGATTTCTGCTCGTTCTAAATCAGATAAAGGAGCACAGTAAAGATTACATTAATATGAATGCATTAGTGAGTGCGA
>NW_015655651.1:0-502 GCF_001515625.1 Sinocyclocheilus rhinocerous | reverse complement strand
GTTAATATTCCGCTCACGCTCGCCGTAAACCAATTCCCGCTCAGACATAAAATTTCTCTAGCAGGCCTAATTGTTTACTGTTTGTACCGAAATTCTTGGATAATTGTCTAAAATTAAGCATGCTGATAAATAGCAATTATCATGTTTCAGAGCGAAATTCTTACATTCTTCTTAATTTTATTAATTGTAATGTATTAATTAAAATGTATTAAATATATGAATCTAACCTTAGCAAACCTACCTAAAATGCAAAAACTGAAAAAGTGTATTTGATTTTCGTTAACTTTATTTCCGTGAAAATAGCTGCCGTTGTTGTGCAATAGAACATTCAAAACAGGCTCATTAAAACACAAACGCACACACACGCAAGATGAAATGTGCATAGATCTTTACAAAATACACCTGGATTATAAAGCCTGTGAAAAGCACACACAAGATAAAAATGCACTTAAAGGATGCTTGGATTATGAACTGACGTCAATGAAAGAAACACACTTTTTAA
>NW_015655650.1:0-1993 GCF_001515625.1 Sinocyclocheilus rhinocerous | reverse complement strand
AGTGTTACAGATGATAAAGGGTGAATAAGTTAGAGATAAATATTTGAATACATATATTTAGTATATTTAGTAAAATCCCCTTAAATTACAACATGTTAAATAAAAAATTATTACTGTTGGTTCAATTATTATTGAACCAAATTTGTGTTTAAAAAATGGATCAGTAGACAGGTGAAATTATGCATGTATTAGGCTAGTGCAGATACTAGACCTTCTTTAAGTATCATCAAAATTACAATATAATATTACAATAAACTAATATATCATATAGCCTGTTGAGGAAGAGAAGGAAACTACACAGCACGAAATTCAGTATGAACACAAGCCTAATGGTACACAACTTATAAAATATCATGTTTTAATTACGTTGTTATTTTTTTACTGTATGTGTATGTTAAAAGTACCATTCCGACAGCAAGAACAATCCTGAACTAAATGAAGATGAATGTCTTGGGTATGATGTGTTTATTGAACCAATCAGATAAGAGTAAATGGAGAGTCAGCGAGAGGCTCATTTGATTGGCTACCAGAAGAAGGTGGCCCCGCCCTCCCCCTCACGCTCGCAAAACTCAGTGAGTGAGAGAATCGTGCCAAAATTGTAAGCGCAGAGAAATCCAAATAAAGTCGAAGAGTAATTTGTCCAACGTTTTAACTACTTTAGAAGGTAAATCAAGTGATAAGCAAACATAAACTGACCTGGAAATTCCTTCCGCCTTGGACAAAAGGACCCTTCCCTGCAAAGATAAATCCCTTTGTAACCTCATATTAAATCTATTGTTAGTTTTTCTAAGTATTTGATCAAAGTTTATATCACTGCGCATTTTCACCTTTACATATGATCACTCCAAGGTATAGTCACAGTGGTTTTGATTGGAATACCAGATTTGATAAATTGCCGTTTTTTAAGGGAAAAATAACTGATTTACTCAGATTCATACGTAATCCTGATACAAATGAAAAAGCATTAATACAGTCAACAGCTTTATTAACTTCATGTATATATTTTAAAAAGAGTGTTGTATCGTCTGCAAATTGACAACTTAAATTCTTTCAATCTTTTAGCAAATATATGTGCAAAAACCTTGGCATCATTATTTAAAAGACTAATAGGCCTCCAGTTGTCTAAGTGAAGAATATATTTTAATGGTTTTGGAATTAGAGTAATAACCCCTTTGTTTTAATGAGTCTGGCAACTCCCCTTTATGTACAGTATAGATTCTTTATATACTGCAAGAAAAAACGGTGCTAATTTATCCCTGAAGACTTTATAAAATTCACTGAGAAGTCCGTCGTTACCTGGAGATCGATTATCTTTTAAATACCCAATACATTCTTTAATTTCCTCCAGTTTTATTTCTTCATCACAAAATAATTTGAAGTTTTTATACTTTCCTCAAACCATTCAGAAATGTATCCAGATCAGAATGAACTGAATTGGAGTTGTAAAATTGTTTATAAAATCGAGTGACATATTGGGATATCTCCTTCTGATCCTCCGACACTATATTATTTATTAATAATTTATTTATTGAAGACATTTCTCCATTTCTCTTTTCCAGGTTAAAATACTTAGTATTCTTTTCCCCCTGTTCCAACCAAATTTGCCTTGATCTTGTAAAAGCACCTCTTGCTTTCTCTTCGTAAATAGTGTCCAATTCTATTTGTAATGAAAATCGCGTTTGGTCTCGTACTGTATCGCGTACCTTGTCAGTGTTGTGTGCTTGCTTGGCTAATTGTTGTGATAAACAGGAAAGTGTGTTCAAGTGCCAGCAAAACACAGTGCAAAGATATACTCTTTGAGAGAAGCAGTCAATCAGCAGAAGTTAAAAGCAGCTCGTAAGTGTATTTATTTCTTGTCTCAGTGTTTAACGCAGTTGTCGTTGCTAGAAAACACTGGTTTTATTTACTGTGTGTAGATGTGCTGAAATCGCGTTTGGTCTCGTACTGTATTTGAGTTTTGTTAGACGAATATAAAAAGCTTAGTATACCACGG
>NW_015655649.1:392-571 GCF_001515625.1 Sinocyclocheilus rhinocerous | reverse complement strand
AGACAGAGTGAAAGACTGGATTTTTTCGATCAGGTAGGGTACAAGGGATTTCAAAACGTTTCAGCCGGTTTAAATATATATCGTGTTTATATTATTTATCTCGTATAAGATGCATTTGGTTGAGTCAAGCGCTTCATTGTAGTACTACGGTGATTATCTCTTCAGCGCGCAGCGCGAGC
>NW_015655649.1:0-230 GCF_001515625.1 Sinocyclocheilus rhinocerous | reverse complement strand
CGTGTTTCTGCACGTTGTTGCGTGAAGAACGCGTCCACAAAAGGAGTTCTTCAGAGCTGCACAGACACGTTCGGTGCATTCGGGGGATTTTGTGCAGATAGTCTATAAGTCGTAATATTATGCTGTATAAATAACGAAGCGTATTCTGAGTTAAATCAGCTCAAAACAGAAATGCAGAACATAACGTTATAATGAGAGCACTATTGCAAAAAATGTTAACTATCTTTTAA
>NW_015655648.1:315-986 GCF_001515625.1 Sinocyclocheilus rhinocerous | reverse complement strand
CCTCCTGCTGGCAGAGAATGAGCCCGTCTCCAGAAACATGTTTCTTTTGTTGCTCACTCTTTGTTTTTGTTTTCTGCAGCAACTCTGAGCGCTTTTCATATCCTTTATCCTGGCTGAAGCACTTTTCTTTACTGTTTTTGCTGTATTTTGGATCAAATAAATGCAGGCTTGGTAAGCAGAAGAGACTTCTTTAAAAACATTAAAAATATTGACTGGTAGTGTATTTTAGCCTATAGTAAGTTAAAGATATTAATATTAATAAGGTGAGTCTGAGATGTTTATTTGACAGTGTTTTCACATTTCTTGTTTGTATGAAGGCTAAATACAAATAAATGGTGAACTTTAATTTATTTGTGCTGCGTTTTTATTTCTAAAATATTTAGTTTTATAGGATGAGGTTTCATAGACTTGGCAAATTTGTAAAAAAAAATTAAAAAAAGAAAGAAGTTTGTAGGTACAGACATCTGTTGTGGGCATTTTTGGCAGTTTGAGGCATTTTAAAATATTTGTCACAAAGCAAGGCCAGACACAACAAGTAAGTGCAAAACAGGTGGGTTTATTTATATGAGATGCAGAAGAATGGAACGGGTGAGGTAAAGGCAGGTGAGTGTCAACACAGTGAATGATTCCAGGGTTCTTATCTGAGTTCTGATGGTGAGTATCTTATGCCG
>NW_015655648.1:0-145 GCF_001515625.1 Sinocyclocheilus rhinocerous | reverse complement strand
AGTGGCTGTGCTGTGTGTGTATTTGTAGTGTGGCTTGATTGGTGACAGCAGGTGCGGGTAATCAGAACTCAGGTGACTGTGATCGTGTGATTATCCTGGGTGGTGACTGAAGTGACTGAGATGAATCCCTGACATTACCCCCTCC
>NW_015655647.1:329-1100 GCF_001515625.1 Sinocyclocheilus rhinocerous | reverse complement strand
CTCACTGGGCTGAACTGGGGATCAGGAGCCCTCCCTGGGCTTAACCGGGAAACAGGAGCCCTCCCTGGGCTGAACGGGGAAACAGGAGCCCTCCCTGCGCTTAACTCGGAATCAGGAGCCCTCCGTGGGCTATACTCGGGAACAGGAGCCCTTCCTGGGCCGAACTGGGGATCAGGAGCCCTTCCTGGGCCGAACTCGGGATCAGGAGCCCTCCGTGGGTTATAGTCGGGAACAGGAGCCCTTCCTGGGCCGAACTGGGGATCAGGGTAGCGCTTACGTGGTGCTGGCACTGGAGTGTGATCTGGAGGAGCAGGCACAGCAAAGCGCTTTCGAGGAGCTGGCACTGGAGTGAGTTTTGGGGCTGAAGCCGGCTCTGGGGGGCGCTCTAGAGACGAAGGAGGGCTGGACGGGACCAGCGGAGGCGATGTTTGGGACTGGAGCAGACACTGGAGCGAGCTCTGGGGCTGGAGCCGACACCGGAGCGAGCGCCGGGGCTGGAGCGACACTGGAGCTAGCTCTGGAAGGCGCTTACGAGGAGCAGGCACTGGGGCTGGAACCGACACTGGGGCCTCATGAACGCATGGCGGGTTTGCCATATTAATGTTCATTGGGCTTGCCATATTAATGGCTGGTGAACTAGAATAGGCCGCGGACGGCGGCGGGCTTGCGTGAGCCGCGGACGGCGGGCTGGTTCTGGCTCGGGGCCAGACACCAGAGGATTCCTTCCCTCCAGCTCAGTCCCGTGGTGTCTGGGAGGTCCACGGGGCGATG
>NW_015655647.1:0-249 GCF_001515625.1 Sinocyclocheilus rhinocerous | reverse complement strand
TAATGGTGGCATCATCGGGGGCCGTAGCCGCGGCGAGCCTGCAGAACTCCCAGGAATACTCGACAAAGGGGAGATCTAGGCGAGCTAAGGCAGAGAACCGAGTGGCAATTTCCATAGCCGCGGGGAAAACAAGGAAAACAAAAAATCTTCTCAAAAAGGTGGAAAAAAGCAAACGCGAGGAAAAGTCGCCGCTCACTTTTTGCTTGGTCTGGAATTCTGTCACGGGTTGCTACTGTGAGGAGCACGGAG
>NW_015655646.1:589-817 GCF_001515625.1 Sinocyclocheilus rhinocerous | reverse complement strand
GGTAAAAAAAACACATTATTTTCCACATACTGCACATTATTGTTTATGCCCCGCCTTTCTGAAACGCATCGATTTACAAAGCTCATCGGTCTGAAAAGCGAGGTTTGCTCTGATTGGCCAGCTATCCAGCGAATTTGGCCGAATACCTCAAGCGTGTGACGAAAATGTTACGCCCCTACCATACTGTGATGCCCTCTCCAGCCGGAGCGACGAGACAAAAACATTAAA
>NW_015655646.1:0-463 GCF_001515625.1 Sinocyclocheilus rhinocerous | reverse complement strand
CATAGCGTTCACCCGCACCGCGTAAACATAAAACCATGTCTGCATTTGTGATCGGAGAAATGACAAACAGCAAGCACTACTCTACACTGCTACACAAACTCGCATTTGAATCGTCAGTGGCACATCCTTTAAATATGAAAAACGTACTTACAGTCTGTGAGTCAGAACAGCCGGCATTGTAGTCTACTCTCCCAGGAAACAGTCCTCCATAAAATGTGCTGCACACATCTGAATATTTGGGTTGAACTGTTCTGGAACAGTGTTGTAAATACAACTTAACCACTGATTTCTAGTTGTGTCCTCTTTTGGAAGGCCAAACAAAGTAGTTTCACTTTCACAGCGAAACACAGCGTCACACACGGCGGGCTTGAGTGAGCGGAGGCCGGCGGCCTAGAGTGAGCGGAGGCCAGCAGCTATAGTGAGAACGGCGCGGCCGGCGGGCTTGCGGCAACCACATGTGACG
>NW_015655645.1:0-1618 GCF_001515625.1 Sinocyclocheilus rhinocerous | reverse complement strand
CTGCAAATGCGACTAAAAATCTACATTGATAATTAAAATATTAGCCACCATTAGTGTTATGTACATGGCTGAAATTAGTGAACAGGTTAGCATTGTGACTGTGTCATTGAGGCCTTGTCCACACCTAACGGACCGTCTTTTTCTCTACGTTTTGTTCTGTGCTAGAAGGGATCAAATCATAAAGTAATTTTATTATTGTTATTATTTACGGATTCTTTCGTTTAATGTATGTTAAAAATGGTTTGGGGGTTATTTTACAAATTTGGAGTTATGTTAATATAATTGGGCGTTTGTGCGTGTGCTCGTATGCCTGGGTTGGCGCGATGTGCTTCATTCGTTATAAATATCATCCTTTACAAATATTTTATGTGCACAAAATTGTTCACAACAAGTTCAAGTTAACTTTATTAACTGTGCTTATCGGTGCCTGCCTGCAGTAAGTACTTTTAAAAACTTCGTATTACACCTAAGTATCAGCCCCATCGGAGCACATGAGGATTATATGCACATTAGCATGTACGGCGATTAGCAAGCATGTGCTGTGGTGGTGACCCAGACAAAAAGCAAAAGATAGAACATATGTAAGGCTTTTTATGTTCCTTTTGTTATCATTAATATATCGTTTCTATGATTTGAGTCTATTTTGTGCCAATTCACTTAAATTTAGTTATGTGTTAGGCCTATGTGTTTTAGTGAACTTGGGTTTGCAGATTGCGCAAGTGTAGTTAGTGTAATTATTTTCCAAAATATGTGCGTTAATCTTTAAGGAATTCCTTCTTCTATCATTTTGCATTAATGTAAATGCAACATATATGAATATAAATGATGTACAATATTAAAATCAGGATATAGTACATTATTCAATAAACAGTATAAAAATGTAGTGTTATATTGGAATACATTATATTAAAAGGTGTTTCTAATATTCTAATATTCATGCATTTGGGATTCATAACTCTCTGTGGAGAGTGCATTAAAGTGGGGGGAAAATCATATTTCATCATATTTCACCTAGTTTTAACTGCTGCTCTAATCTTTTGAATTGTATTTATGCATCATGTAATAGCAGTATTTTTTTATCAAGAGGTAGCTTACTGTGATTTAAGACAAAATGCAATTAATTTATGGTGGTAGCACTTTTGAAATATAATCTTATATAGCCTAATAATTAAAAAAAAAATTCTGACTTTCTTTTTTCTTTCACAGAAAAATCTTAATGAAAGCATTTGAAGAGCACGAAAGAAGAATTGTAGCAGTTTTCACCTAATTCAGGTACCTGTACTAAACAAGGAGTCAAAAGTTCAGGTTTTGCTTTCGATTTGTTACCTGCTTAGATTGAAGTGCTGATTAATACAGAAACCCTGCTTTGTCTTGGAAATAATTGAGCAACATGTTGTTAATATGCTTAAACTAATGTAAAAAATGTATATGCTTTTTGTTTTTGTTTTTCTTTTTAACAGGAGCACGAACTTGAGGGCCACACACACCAAATTCTGAAGATTTTAGTGATTCACAATCCCACAGCCAAGGAGGACCCATCAGATGTGTGGGTTGTTGTCGAGGGCAACAAAGGCCTTACTGGATGTGGAAACAAAACCACAGCATGCATTCTGTTGAT
>NW_015655644.1:366-533 GCF_001515625.1 Sinocyclocheilus rhinocerous | reverse complement strand
GAGACGACCCAGTTGCATGGGCTCAACCTCAGCTGACTGTGTACTTGCGCCATCGAATGACGCGGACTCCAGGTGGCGCCACGGAGTAGTGGATTGACGGCGTTGCCGGCGGCGGTTGAGACGGCCCTCCACACGGAGCGCGAGATTAATCAAATTGTCCAGCTCTC
>NW_015655644.1:0-171 GCF_001515625.1 Sinocyclocheilus rhinocerous | reverse complement strand
ACAGCTGAGCCGCCGCCTCATCTCCCTGGGCTGACCGGTCGAACAGCTTCGCCATCTCCTGGCTAAAATCCGCAAAAGTAGCACAACAGGGAGCCCGCGATCTCCATACAGTGATTCCCCATTCGTGGGCGCGACCCGAGAGGAGAGTGAGGACGTATGCCATCTTAGCCT
>NW_015655643.1:0-498 GCF_001515625.1 Sinocyclocheilus rhinocerous | reverse complement strand
GGTTTTAAGCCAATCTAATCTTAATGTTTTGCTTTTGTGAGTCTATAGGAAAAATCATTTTAAATAAGAAGTATCGTTTACATTTTTTTGACAATAATTGTAATAATCCATTGCGATTTTTGTTTATGCACAAAGGAGTCTGACAACATCCGGTGCACCACAAGAGATGTGATCTCGCATCAACAAGTCCATCTGCGATTGGAGAAACAGAAGAAACTGAAACAACATTTAATGTTTAAAAAAAAATTAAATGTAACTATTCGGTTTTGTATTGTATATTGTTATGTGTATGTAACAGATCGGCCAGGCTCCACCACCACCCAATCACAACGATCCCTCTCACCTGAGTTCTGAGCACCTGCACCTGTCACCTATCAAGCACCTCATCAACCAGCCTGCATAAAAGCACACACCTCAGACACCCTCACTGTCTGGTCTTGTATACACGTAGAGGACTCAATGACTTTGCTACTGCTGCCATTTGAATACTTCCTGCAT
>NW_015655642.1:0-719 GCF_001515625.1 Sinocyclocheilus rhinocerous | reverse complement strand
ACATACCCAGCTATCCCTTGACTTTATATTACTTTTTTCTTTAACATTGTGGAGTGCACTTTTGGCCCTTTTGGCCTTCATAAACAATTGTCAACCTCGTCATCTGCAGAGAGAAACTGCCATTCAATCACACCAAAATACAGATAATGATTAACTTAAAGGCATCATAGAGGATTGTGAAGATATTTCACTGGAGTTTCGTCTTCAATTATTTATTTTATGTTCTATTTTGTTTGATTTCTTTAAGCATTTATTTATGTTCAATGTCTATTGTCATTCATTAATGTATTCTGCTATTAACTGTTGTTAGAACACTGTCATTTTTGCTACAATTTCACGTCATTAAAAAAAATAAAAGTACCTAACTGACACATTGTAGTTGATGTTATTGTTGTTGTTGATTTTATGTAAAACCCTAAGAGAGCATTTTCAAAGCATGGTTCTATATGGAAACCTATAAAAAAGGTTCTATTTAGCACTAAAAAGGGTTCTGCTATTGTTACAAGCCGAAGAACCCGTTTCTGGTACTGTTTAGAACCATTTTTCTTAAGAGTGTACAGGTAGTCCAAAATGCAGCGGCTAGAGTCCTTACCAGGTCAAGAAAATATGATCATATTACCCCAATTTTACAGTCTCTGCACTGGTTACCTATTAAGTTCAGTATCAGTTACAACATATTATTACTTACCTATAAGGCCCTTGATGGGTTAGCTCCTGCG
>NW_015655641.1:0-772 GCF_001515625.1 Sinocyclocheilus rhinocerous | reverse complement strand
TCCAGTAAAGAAGATTGTAAGTCACCTTTTGCCTGGTCATTTAGATAAATATTAATGTCTATGTAAAGCACACAGTGTTCTTATGTGCATAAGTAAAGAAAAAAAAGTGTTGGTACCTAAATATTAATATAATGTAAGACAAAAATGGGACAAGGATCCATTGATGCAAAGTCTATCTACAAAATAATGCGATGTTTGCTTTTAAACATGCTATAGGTTCTTGTAGAAAGAAAAGCAAATATCACAGAATATGGATTTTAAATCATCGTTATTTCTTCACGTATTTCCCTTTAAATTAATCAAGTATAGCAGGTGGTCTGCAGCTTCCAGTCCTGACGCACATACCGGCATAGAGGTAGGGAAGACGTCTCATTTAACAGCTCAAGCAGCCGATCTACAGACGATCACAATACGACTATAAAAAAAGAATCCGATGTTTACCAGATGATACGCTCTTTAGCAGACTTCTCCGCGACGTACGTGTGCTATCTGGGTATTGTTCATTACTGACATTTAATTCATTCATAAATGTTAAATGCTTGAATCAATATGACTATTTTGTGTAGTAAGTTCTTGCTGGATGCATGAGTTTCACCAACGCGTTCTGTGTCATAAAATAACTGCTTATTAAAACCAAGGTTGACGTCACTGTATTCTGTTTGCACCTATATCTTTATTTGTGCTTCTTTGAGGTACATGATTGTTAGTTAATGGATGTTCTGTTTAGCTACAGTAGGACGGGCTTCAACGACGTAGGCTATTTGTAATGTGC